>NW_026652284.1:114065700-114150580 GCF_009828535.3 Hylobates moloch
TTCCCTCCCTCCCTCTCTCCCTTTTCTCCTTTCCTCCTCCCTTTTCTCCTTCCTTCTCCTTCCCTCCCTCCCTCTCTCCCCCTCTCCCTTTTCTCCTTTCCTCCTCCCTTTTCTCCTTCCTTCCTTCATTCCTTCCTCCCTCCCTTCCTCCCTCCATTTCCTCCTTTTCTCCCTTCCTTCCTTGCTTCCTTCCCTCCTTCCTTTCTTGCTTTCACTGGTATGGATGCAGATGAGCAGAATAACATAAATATATTCTCATCTGACAGACTGTGTACCAGTGATTGTGCTGGACCCGGGGGACATGATGATGGCTAAACAGAGATGTCCACTGCTCTCTGGGGCCTTGCTCTGATAAGGAATAGAGATGATATGCAGGATACACATACAATCACAGCTGTGTCTGGTGCTTAGGAGGAGAGATGTCAGAGGGTCATTTACCAGGAGGTTTGACTCAGTCTGGTGGGTCTCTGTAAGGCAAGGTTCTCAGCCTGGCTGATTTTGCTCTCCCAGAGGACACTTGGCAGTGTGTGGAGATATTTTTGTTGTCATATTTGGAGAGAGGTGATGCCACTGGCATCTAGGGAGCAGAGACTAAGGATTCTGCTAAATATCTTACAATACACAGCACAGCCTCCTAAGACAAAGAATTATCTGTCTCAAAATGTGGATAGTGCTAAGGTCGAGCAACTCTGTTTTAAAGCAACAGAGGCTGAGCTGAGAATTGAAAGGTAAGATGTTAACAAGGCAAGGGGACTTAGAGTGTTTCAGGCAGAGGAAACCCAAAGGGCAAAGGCTCAGCCAAAGACAATAAAGAGTGGCCAGGTGTTAGATGGTGCAGGTGAGGTTGGAAGTCAGTGAACATACAGGACTCCTAAATGTAGTTAAGTATTTTGGTCATCAATCTAAGATCTCTTTGAATATACTAAGAAAGAGGTGATAGCAGTGACAGGATATCATTTGCATTTCAAAAAGTCCTCTCTGGCTGCATCATGGAGAGTCGACTAAAGTGAAGTACAGTAATATGGATAGACTGGCCTTGAGGCTACACCATGATTCTAGGTGAGACAGGAGTGTTGCTTGGACCATAATAATCTTGGTAGAGTTGGAAATAAGTAAAAACTGTTGAAAGCCAACTAAGAGTTAAGATACATGGGGCATGGTAGTGGATTGGATGTATGGAGTTGGTGTAAGAGAAAGAGATATTACCCGTGGCTCGTGGTTCCAATGCAAGATGGGTGGACAAAAGTGTCATCAGCCAAAATAGGAAACACTAAGTTTGCACAAGAAGATCACTAGTTAAGTTTTGGCCATTTGAGTTTGAGGCGTTGTGTTGATTTTCAAGGTGTATCCAAAATGCATTGATACTTCTCCTCTTAAGAGGTAGAGTATAATATCCCTCCCCTTTAGTGTGGGCTGGACTTAGTTTCTAGTGACTTGACTATGGGAGGAGTGACAAGATGTTAAGTATGAGACTAGGTCGTAAAATGACTGTGGCTAGGTCACATGGCTATGTGACTAGGCTATGGCTATGGGACTAGATTATAAAATGATTGCACACTGGGTGCAATCTCACCTTCTCTCTTGAGTCACTCAGTCCGCTGCTATATCGTGAGATAGCCCAGGAGACAGGCAAGCCAGACAGAAATGTGTGAGGATATTTAAGCAGCTCACAAAGAGGCCCATGTGGTGAGGAACTGAGGCCTGTTCATGGCCTAGAAGCAGGTCATCCCCAGTGAAGCCTTGAGCTGACAGTTGACTATAGCCCCAGGTGACTGATTGAGGACAGCCTTAAGAGATACCAGAACCACTCAGCTCAGCCACACCTGGATTCCTGACCCACAGAAACGATGAGATAGTAAGTGTTGCCTTACACGTCTAAGTATTAGATAATGTGTTATACAGCAATTGAAAACACAGAGGCCTTTGAAAGACTCTAATGGCTAAGGATATAGAGCATATCTCAGCATCATCTAGAGTTTTGACAAAATTCCTCTTGATATTTTTGCAGATGTGATTATAAAATATGGGATGAATAAGAGTACAATTAGCAATGGCATTGTAGAACAATTTATCTCAAAATGCAGGCAAATTCATGTCAAAGGGGAAGGTGGCTTGGTTCTCAGTCCTATCCTATTCAGCAATGATCTATGTTTCCTGGATAATGATGCAGAAGGCAGACTGGGAACATCTAAAGATGTTACTACTGAAAGCTGAAAGTGAGGGCTGATTTGCTACATAATCCCCAACAGAGGCTAGAAAAATGAAATGAAAACTTTCAATGGTACAAGACAATTTCATTGGCATTGTCTTACTTAATCCTAAAAAAATTACATTCTATTATTACAGATGAAGAAACCAAAATCAAGCCATTTGTTTAAAGTCATATAGACAACGAGAGAGGACCACAACTCCAATCCATGCCCTTCGGCTCCTGGCCCACCCTTCTTTTCACCACACCAGGGCTCCCTGATGGCAGAATCAGGGCCGTGAAGGATTTTAAGAGCCTGGAAGGAAAATGGACCAAAAGGTTTATGTTTATCTCCTCAAAGTGCTTCACTCTGTAGGACTGGGCTGTCTAATATACTAGCCACTCACATATGTGGCCATTTAAGTTTAAATTAATTATGATTATAAAATTGAAAATTCAGTTCCTCAGTTGCACTAGCTGAATTTCAAGGCTTTGATAGCCATGTGCGGCTGCTGCCTGATGCACTGGAGCATGCAGATACAGAACATTCCCATCATTGTAGAAGATTCCATGGGACAGCATTGCTGGACTGAAATACTGCTCTTTGTGGAGTGGAGGCAAGTTCACCAGTTTTGGGGGGTTTTCTGCTACCGAAGGACAACTGTGGAGCGACAGGAGTGAGGAAGCTGATGAATACAAAACATCAACTAAAATGGGAAGGAGTGAGTGTGTGACAGAGGGGTGAGCCAGAGGGGCTGCCAGGAATGACAGGCATCAAGCAGGGCTGAGTGTGATAAAATGGGAGCGCATTGCTATACATGCCCCATACCCTGTCCTCATGACATCACAGAGGGACTTCACCTAAGGGAACATTTCAAGCCCCTCTCTGCCCTGCCCCTCTTTTCCCCAGTCCCCTTTCCTTCCTGGCTGCCAAAGAGAGATGGTAGAAAAATACATTTGATTGGGAGAGTGGCTAAAAGCTGACATCTATTTATACTTTAGTCCAGGCTGTTGATCTGGGTGACATTTATTGTACTGGGCCCCTCTCTCTTCCTCTTTATTTCTCTCTCTCTTTCCCTCTGTCTTCTTATTGCCTCTTAACACACATAAAGTAGGGATTCTCTCTCCCCACTGCAAGTGAGTATAAATATCTGCTTTGCAGGCTTTCCTAAGTCCTTGGGAAGACAGAAGATCTTAGATCACCTGATTATGCCTACAGATCCCAGCTATGTCTTCTGGTCTTGTTTTAGCAGAGTTATTGTTAATCTAATCTCCACCTTGCTGGCCATTATGCATATTTCTTAATTTGTCCTAAACTTGGAGGAGGGGTACAGGAGTGATGAGTTGTCACTCTTCAATCTCAACAGTGATTAAAGTGGAATTTAAGAACATTGGTCTCCCTTGCCAATTGGATCCACTTTAATGCTATTTAAGAGATGAAGGAACAAAATCATAATACCAAATTACTATCAGTTTTTTGACTGTTTTTTTGAATGTTATCGCCTCAATCCAGAGTCACATAGTATATCAGGATATACTGGGTTGCCCTTTGAATATGATAGTGCTTTCTAGTACAGAGAAGTGGGCTGAAGTGGATCTGGTCCCTGTGGCTCTTGGAAGATGTCTCTCCAAGGCTTTTGTTTCTTCAGGATTAGAGGAGAATGTTTAGCAAGGATTTAAGGAGGCTTTAAGGGGAGGCTTTATGAAAACTGGTCCAGAATCCCAGATAGAAAAAACAAAACAAAACATTTTTCTTGAAAAATACTTTGGAACTGAGGATATAGCACTGTTCAGACTGCATTATCCAAAATGTTCTGTGTTCTTCATGGAGTAGGGCACTGAGGCTGAGAGAGGTGACAGTGACCCTAATAATTAAAGCCACAACTAAACTTGATTGTGTATTTACTCCACAGTAAGTGCCTTTCTAAGAACTTTCCTTCCACGACCTTACAGAATCCTCACAACAATGCTTTGAAGTAGGGACTTGTGGTGTTCCCACTTTAGAGATGAGGAAATTGAAGCATATGGAGAGGTTCAGTAACTTAAAGTTTTTCAGCTGGTAAGTTAGGAAGCTGAGATGTGAACTTAGGTGTCTTTAATTCCAAATCCAGCTTGGAGATACTGTTGGCTATGCCACAGGTAACCAAGCTGATACCAGTCATCACTACAACCACTCAACAAATAGGGTCATTAGCATTTATTAAGTGCCACTCACTGTGAGTATGGCAGACACCTCAGGTGAACCAGCAGTGGTTAGGGTTCCCAGGAATTTTTCTGTCTAGTGGCAAAGACAGACAACGTAAAACCATAATCAAAACACATCCTCATTTTATAAGTCAGGTACCTGCAGCCAAGAAGGAGGAGCCAAGCTGCCCAAGACCCACAGTTGGTGGGTCCCAAAAGGGCCAAGCTACATCTGAGGCTGGGACAAGACTGAGTCAAGAGAGGAGCTTAGGGGGCTGAAGGAAAGGAGGCTCCCCCTGCTGTAGGTGCTGCCCATGCACTTGTGCCACTCTGAGAACAAGTCCCTCCTTAACTTTTTACCTTTGGCCATGAGACACTGGGATTTAAATTGTGGCTGCATCACTTAAGCCTCACCCCAGTCCTGGACCTGACTACAGCCCAGATCTCTGACTTCAAGAGTCACCCCATAGCCTGTGTTCTCACAGCATGATTCTTTGCCAAATCTTTATTCTGTTTTACATTTTTTTCCCAATAGACTTTTACAGAGATTTTACCAGGTGTGATATAAAACATCTTCTGGGATTTCTAAGTCAGTTATCAACCAGCTCATAAGCTCTAGAGCCGGGGGCTCTGCATCACCCATGTGTCCTGAGCATTAATTGTTTCTTTAATACTGAATTTTAATTATTCTGAGACTCTGGGGATTGTATGACTCATCCTATTTTTGGAGATGTTAAAGTGTTCAAAACAGTAAAAGCCTGTCAGAGAATCAATGAAATAGAGTAAGAAGGACATGTTCACTGCCTCGATTGAGCCCCTTTTACATGGAACAACTGGTTCTCAGTGAGTCCAAGGGTCTCATTTGAGGTCACAGGGTTAATCAAAAGCAGAGCTGGCCCTGAAACCCAGGTTTCTGTTTCCTGACCTGAATCTACCTGATCCCAGAATTGTGACTGTTAACTACTGTGCTTGATATCAAATATAAGTCTCTTTTTGTTGGGGCATTCAGGGATTCTCACTGAGGAGGAGCGATGCATGAGGGGGCAGGAAAGATAGATTTATTCTGTCCCCAACCCATTTCGCATGAAACCAAAGTTTATTATAACCTTAATTTTGACAATCTTGGAGTTTTATGGGAAAGGAAGAGGTGGGCAGCCATAACTTAAACTACCCCCTACCCTGTTTATTTTCCCCTCTCTTTTTCCTGTTTTCATTGTTTTCTTTCCCTTCAGCACTGTGCAGTTGCTTGCTGATATGGTTTGGCTGCATCCCCACCCAAATCTCATCTTGAATTGTAGCTCCCACAATTCCCATGTGTCATGGGAGGAGCCCAGTGGGAGGTAATTAAATTATGGGAGCAGGTCTTTCCCATGCTGTTCTCTTGGTAGTGAATAAGTCTCATGAGATCTGATGGTTTTATAAAGGGGAGTTCCCTTGCACAAGCTCTCTTGCCTGCCACCATGTAAGACGTGACTTTGCTCTTCCCTCATCTTCTGCCATGATTGTGAGGCCTCCCTAGCCACGTGGAACTGTGAGTCCGTTAAACCTCTTTCCTTTATAAATTACCCAGTCTCAGGTATGTCTTTGTGAGCAGCATGAGAGCAGACTAATACACTTACCGGCCAGGCAGGGGAATGTCTGCCGGGGAAAGTGCCATCAGACCCCTCGGGCACTAGCACCACAAGGGCACGCTTGCTCTCAGATTCACCTCACTGACCCTACCTTGGGTTTTTACAAAGAACCAGAACAGTAAACAAAGGGAAGCATTCTATGAGTCTTTAAAAGGCCCTTTTTAAAAAGCCAGCAAAAATCAAGTAAGATGTATCAAGGTTTGATAAATAACCCATCTTCATTTATAAGTAGGAGAAGTCAAAGATCATAACTATTTTGTGATATTTACTCTAAACTATTCAAATATTGGCACTGCACTCAGACTGTGCAGGGGAGAGAGATAAATAAATGCCAATTCCTGCCTTCTACAGCCTCACAATTCTTACTGGGGAGAAAACTATCATCACTACAACGCAGAATGGAGTGAGTGTTAATTAGAGGTGTGAGAGGAATGGGCAGATGGAAATGTTTTGTGGAGGAAATAACTCGGGTGTAGAGTCAGGCAAAGTCTATCTCAGTCGTTAGCTCTCTGAGTAACATCATCGAGATCTTCAAGCTCTCTGGGCCTCAGTTTCCTCCCATGTAAACTGGGAACATTATATTTAGCCTATAGGCTGTTTGAGAATTAAATGAGCTCACACGTGTAATTGTTCTTGACATAGCATAGGTTCTCAAAACATTAGTTCCTTCCTTTCCTCTTTTCCTCCCTCTAAAATTCTATAGATACGCTCCTCCATCCCTCAGTTCCATGGCCTTTGGTCCCTATGAAAGTTTAGGTTCCCCAGTCATAGTGCCTGAGAGAAGGTCTTGGGTATAGATAGTCTATCTTTGAGGTAGCACCAGGAAGCAAGGGTGAAAGAACAGAGAGGATGAGACAGAGAAAGAGAAAATCTAACACGAGGTTATGCTTCTCTCATTATAGACCTGCATTTTGTCAGTGCAGTGGCCTCTTCTTGGATTTCCTGACCTAAGAATGAAATTCTTCCAACTTCCCTTGCAGCTGGAAATGCCATGGTAATGGATATAATTGCCGAGCTGGCAGCAGCCATCTTGCAACCATGAGGCAACAAGCATGTGTCAATATGTAAGGATGGCAGAGAAGACAACTAGAAGTTGCTTGGATCTATGATGTCATGGTCGAACAGCCAAACCAATGCTAGCAGTACCCCATCTCTAGACCTCTCCCCATGTGCAAACATTAAACCCCTATTTGTTTAATTTCAGCCAGTTTTCTGATATCAGCCTGGGAGCATATTTCCTGACTGACATATCCTTATGAAAACAAGGACAGTGGCTCTGTTGATCCAGTGGTGCTTTCGTGAGCACCTAGAACAGCACAGAGCACACAATTGGTACTCAGCAAATGGTGCTATTATAATCTCATGGTGTGGCTGTGACTCCAGTCTGAGAGGCATTTCCTGTTTCCCAGGCTTATCTCCACCAAGGGACAATGGCATCTGCAGGGGAGACTTCTGCAGTCAGATTTTATCCCAAGCCAATTATCCTCTAGCCTCTATCTCAATTTCTCCCTAGATGACATTCATCATCTTGTCAGCCTGTCCCAAAGGCCCTGGAATGTCCTGGAGCAATATCCCAGAGCATGAGTCATGGACTTCTCCCTCATGACCCTTCCTGGTGTCTCTAAGTGAGATGCTGGTCCTGGTCAATCTCAGATTCAGAAACTATTTCCAGAGTGATACCAACCCAGGCTTTCTCCTCTAGGGCTGTAGAGGGAATGAGGAGTACGGTCTCACAGGAGTAGAGCTGGAAAGCATTGGGACCAGACAACCAGGCCTCTTAGTCACACACTCCAGGGACATCATTCCCCCTGTATTGCTGTCAGTGGTACCAGTGGAGTTGTACAGTGCACGACCTGCACTGCTGCGTGGACTGCATGAAGAAGCCCTGCTGGCTGCACAGCTGCAAGGCCTCTGGATGCTGCCACGTCCCACCAGCTTTTTATAAAGAAGACACTGAACAGCAGAGAGGTTGAGTATATCTTCCCAAATAGCATCCCAATACATAGCTAGTATATAGGGAAGTATATCTTCCCATATGCTATAAATGTATATATCATATTACAAATATAAATGCATATTCATATAATTGTATATTCAGTTAGAGAAAA
Organism: Hylobates moloch; assembly: GCF_009828535.3. Taxonomy (NCBI): domain Eukaryota; kingdom Metazoa; phylum Chordata; class Mammalia; order Primates; family Hylobatidae; genus Hylobates; species Hylobates moloch. The sequence goes on from NW_026652284.1 coordinate 114,073,812, forward strand.
AAAAGCCTGGAAGAAAATAGTTAAACCAGGTTGCAGGATCATGAGTGAATTTGCTGCTTGAGGTCACACAGCACTAAAGGAATGGAGCCTGGACTTTATTTTTATTTATTATTATTATTTTTTGAGACAGAGTCTCACTCTATTACCCAGGCCGGAGTGCAGTGGCTCGGGCTCAGTTCACTGCAGCATTAACTTCCTGGGCTCAGGCGATCCTCCCACCTCAGCCTCCCAAGTAGCTGGGACTACAGATATGTGCCACCACACTCAACTAATTTTTTATTTTTAGTAGAGATGGGGTTTCATCATGTTGCCAAGGCTCATCTCGACCTCTTGGGCTCAAGTGATCCTCCTTCCTTGGCCTCCCAAAGTGCTAGAATTATAGGCACGAGCCACCACACCATGCCCTAGACTGGATTTTAAAATAATCTGTCTGGGTGGCTTGAAGGCCTTTGACCTACAAGGGCCCATCTAATCTGGCACCTGCTGCTTGTCGGGACAGGCCCACTCATGGTGCTGGGCCACACCAGCTGCTTGGCTGTTTTCTAGTTGTTTGAGCTTGTCCTGCCCCAGAGTTTTTGCACTGGCTCTTTCCTTTGCCTAGGATGTTTTTCTCCCTTCTTGCCAGTCAAGTTTCGGTTCAAACGTCCATTTCTCAAAGAGGAGTTTCCTGACTATCCAGTCTAAGATAGCCTCCGTGACTCTGCAAATCACCTCCACGTTAGGTTTCTCTATTTAGTATCTGTTTTAAGCCACCTTATCTCTGTGTTACTGTCTGTCTCCTGCGAGAATGTTAGCCCCATGAGCTCTGTCTGCTCTTTCTCCATTATTTTCCTGGCACCAGCACTTACCATATACTGGGTGTTTAGTACTATTTTAGGTTTAATAAATTAAGGGGTTGGAATTGGGATTCTTGTAGCGATCCATCTGACTATAAAGCCGACACCCTTTCCCCACATTAGGTTGAAAGCAGTAATGGCCAAATGGGGAGAACAGAAAAACATAGTTTGGCTCAAGCCATGAAAGTCAGCACACAGTGCGAGCTTTCTATATGCCAGGCCGTATCTCAAATTGTGGACACAAGTCATCTCATTTATTCTCTCAGCAGCTCAGTGAAGCAGATATTATTATTACTATTATTTCCTTCATTTTACAGATGGTAAAACTAACCCCCAAGGAACTAAGTGATCACATAAATAAGATTATATGGCTAATATGTGGCAGGGTCAGGATTTGAAGCCAGGCAGTACCGTTGTAGATCCCAGGCCTTTAACCATTATGCTATCTTACCTGTCTATGCAGAAAGAGAATCACCAATATCACTTCACTTACATCCTCTGCAAAATGTGAGGTTAGACTTGTTGTCAATGAAAGTTTGGAGCCTAGTAGAGAGTGAAAGATTGATTGTAGTCATGGCCAACTTTGTCCAGGCCTCCCTGTTATCTCACCTTCTGGCGATGCACCTCCCTTGCTCATGCCTTCCTGCACTGACCCTGGGCTTGCCCCATAGACTTCCTATAGGGCAGTGGCAAACACCCATCAAGCATGTGCTGACACCACCATGTGAATGAGCCTGTGCGAGTTTGCTGGGGGGTGAGAGGCCAGGTGGGGCAGAGATGACTCATCCACACTAAGGCTGTTCTTGACCAGGCAACCCCCAAAGGGGAGACCAGCTGATCATTGCTGCTAATCCAGCCAGATCAGCTGAGCCTGCTGCCCAGCAAAAGAACTCCCCAACTAAGTCCAGTTCTAAATTGCCAGGCTACAGAATCATGTGCTACAGAAATACTTGTTTTAATCTGCTAAGTTTGAGATGATTTAGCACACAGTAGAAACTAACTGATACAAAGGCTGAAGGGATTGCCAAATATAATCATGCATTTAATCCTCCCAACAGCCCAGAGGCAGATACATTATCTCCATTTTGCAGATACGGAGAAGGCAAATAACTCTCCCAGCTAGTCAGGGATGAAACTGAGATTTAAGTCCAAGCAGTCTGATTCTAGAATTTGTCTTTTTAACCTCTATACTATATTGCCTCTCAAAGACTCATTAAGTCTGTAATCCCAGCACTTTGGGTGGCGGAGACAGGTAGATAACTTGAGCTCAGGAGTTTGAGACCAGCCTGGGCAACATGGTGAAACCTAGTCTCTACCAAAAATACTAAAAATTAGGCAGGCATGGTGGCGTGCGCCTGTAGTCCCAGCTTCTCAGGAGGCTGGGGTGAGAGGATCACTTGAGACTGCGAGGTGGAGGTTGCAGTGAGCAGAGATCCTGCCACTGCACTCCAGCCTAGGTGACACAGTGAGACCCTGTTTCAGGAAAAAAAAAAAAAAAAAAAAAGACTAATTAAAATCTGACCATTTGTCAAAATCTATGCTAATTTCTGGGTATACGAAAACAAATACAACAAGGCCTTTTACTCATAAATTTATACATATATATGTGAATACATATATTCAGAGAAAGGGCTATTAGTCTTCATGTAGAAATAATTTATATAAATTAATAAGAAAAATATCACAAAGAAAAATGAGAAGAGCAGAGGTATTTATTTTAAAAATGCATGCTTGCAAAAATGTATTAACCACATCAGAAAGAAAGAGAAGCAAATTAAAGTAGGAATGAAAAATCATTTTACACCCATGAAATTAGCATTTTAACCAAGAGTAAATAAATAAAAATATTTAATTCTTCTGGTGGGAATGTAATAATTTGGCAAGAGTTTTAAATGTTTTCATGGTAAATGTAATTCTAAACAAAGGAAATAAAGATACAGAGATATACGTCACAGTTATTTTTAAAATAGTAAATATCTAATAATAGAGATATTAAAATATGTTATAATATATTTTGATGGCAGGCTATTGTGCAGCCATTTAAAATACTGTTACATTTATTGCCATAAAAATATGGTCATGTCATAATTGTGTATAATATATCTTCCTAAATATATTATAAATATATACACAATTAGGGAAAAAAGACTGGAAGAAAACACTAAAATGTAACCAGCAGTTAAACCAGGTTTTAGGATCATGAGTGACTTTTTTTTCGTTTGTTCTTATACCTTTTCTTAAATTTCCTAAAGTTTTTCCATTGAGCATGAAAAACTTCTCTAACAGAAGGAAAAGAGCAATTTAAAAACAAGGGATGTCTTGAAATCCAAATAATGTATGAAGTTCAGCTAACAGTAATGTTACTTGGCTGTGACAAATGTCTCCTAGTAAATAAGATGTTCATGATGGGGAAACAGTCCTGGGTATATGAGAACATTTAATACTGTCTTTGGAGCTTTTCTGTAAATCTAAGGCTATTCTAAAATAAAAACTTTATTCAAAACAAACAACATCACCAACAAAAATCAGGCAGGACTGCTGTAGCTCACCCCTGCAGCAGGCTGTGCAGTACAGTTGCACAGTTTGCACCTGCAGAGCCCCTGATGGAGCGGAAGAGGATCGGAAGCCTCCGTAAGGAGGTGTCCACCCAGGGGAGCACCTTCCTGTACTTATCCACCTGGACAGGCTGTTTTCTTCTAATGCATCCAAAGTCACATCGAGCCCAGAAGCTGCCCTGCCTTCTCCCCACCCCATTCTCATCGCCTGCTTTTATTTCTGCCTCTTGCTGTGTTCCATCTCCTTTAAACAATGTCAGACCTTTTCATAGAACTTCACACAGCACCTGTACTCACCGACCTTCAGGCTTCTTCTGGTCCTCATGGTTTTGGAGATGTGGTTTCATTCCGGGAGGATACCTGCTGTTAAGGAATGGCCTTTGCACCCCTACGGTAGGCCTGTGGGTATGACTGTTACCTTCTCTCCTTCCCTGTGTCACCATCTGTGATGGCCTCCGGTGGTACAGTGCAAAGAGCCCTTGATGGGGATTCAGAATCTTTGGCTGCACTTCCTGCTGCCCCTTCTACCAGTTCCTTTCCCCTTGCAGAGCCTCAAGTTCTCAGTTGTTTAGAGTTAGACTGCCTTGTGATTCTCGGCAAGTTGCTTAATCTATTTGTGCCTTAGGCTCCTTGTCTGTGAGATGGGAATCCTCACAGCTTCTATTTCTTTCTTTCTTTTTTTGAAGTAAGGTCTCACTCTGTCACTCTGGCTGGAGTGCAGTGGTACGGTCTGAGCTCACTGCAACCTCCACCTCCCAGGCTCAACCTCCATCTCACAGGTGCTCGCCTGTGGTCCCTGCTACTCGGGAGGCTGAGCTGGGAGGCGGAGTAGCTGCAACCACAGGCGAGCACCACCACACTCAGCTATACTTTTTGTATTTTTAGTCGAGACGAGGTATCGCAATGTTGGCCAGGCTGGTCTTGAACTCCTGAGCTCAAGTGATCCTCCAGCTTTGGCCTCTAAAAGTGCTAGGATTATAGTTGTGAGCCACCTCACCTGGCACAGCTTCTATTTCGTGGAGATGTTGTGAGTTAATGCATGTAAAGCTCTTAGAAAAGTGCCTGGCAAATAGTAAGTGCTTAGTAAGTGTCAGTTATTATTGTTACTGTTATTGTTACAATAAACATGACTTGTGCTAATATGGTAAAGTGGTCTTTCCCAAATAAATTCCACACAGGTATTTCCACTGCACAGAAATCTTCCATGGGACTCCATCCCTGTGTTGCCATTTGCTGTTGTAACAAATTGCCATGCACTTAGTGGCTTCATGCAACACAAATTTATTATCGTATAGTTTTGTAGGTGGTCAGAAAGCCAAAAAGGTTCTATGGGCCTAAAGTCAAGGTGTAGGTGGGGCTGCCTCTCTTTCTAGAGGCTCAGGGGAAACTCTGTTTCTCACCTTTTCCTGCTTCTAGAGGCTGCCTGCATTCCTTGGTTCTTTGCTGCATCATCTGACCTCCCTTCTGTTGTCGCTTCTTCTCTGAGTCTGACCCTCTCGTCTCCCTCCTATAAGGACACCTGTGGTTATATTGAGCCTTCCTGAATATCCAGGATAACCTCATAATCTCAAGATCCCTACCTTAGTCAAACCCACAAAATCATTTTTCCCATGTAAGGTGATGTATTCATAACTTTTGAGAGTTAGGAAGTAGATCTATTTAAAAGCCATTATTTTGTCTAAGCAATCCTCTTCAGGATAAAGCCCAGATTCCTGAGAGTAGTGTCACAGCATCTAAAATTTGGAGTCCCTCCAGTTCTTCCAGCCTTCAGTCCTACTGAATCCATCTCCAGAACATTTGCTATCTTCCCATCGGCCTCAGTTTCCTACTTTCTTGCCTTTATCTTCCTGTTCCTACCTGGGAAGTCCCCTACCTTCTCCAAACCCACATCTTATCCTTTCTTCAAGATCCAACTTAATATCTGTAGTAGACAGCAGTGACCGTAAAAATACTGCATAACACAACTGCCCTGAAACTCAGCGGCTTAAACCCATGTTCATTCTCATTTATGTTTCTGCCGCTTGGCTGGGGTCAGGTCTGCTCCATGCATATTTCATCCTCCATGGGCCAGAGCTGATTTTTGTCATGGTGAGGACAGTAGCATGAGAAGAAAGAACCCCACTGTGCAAGCACACTCATCTCTGGTCTCTATTATGGTCACTAACAACCTACTGGCCAAAGCAAGTCACGCGGTTCAGCCTAACATCAATGGAACAGGGAAATACACCTTGCTTCTAGAAGGAGGTAAAGTACAGTAAAGGTTTCGTGTGGCTCAGCCTAAAATCAATGGAACAAGGAAATGTACTGTGCTCCCAGGATGAGGTAAAAGATAGTAAATATTTGCTGAACAACGATTCAAGTGATCATAAATCCTCCTCCTCTAGGAAGCCTTCTTTGAGTTCCCCAGCTGCAAACTCTTTATTCTTCCTTTGGCATCTCGCAGCCCTCTAACTCCGCTTTTCTTAGAGCCAAAGGTATTTATCTATAGCATAGTTCATTATCTCTACTAGGATATGGATACCTGTGTATGAGCCACTTGAGGTCTAGACAAGTGGCTGATTCTTGTTTACTACTAAGCCCACTCTTCATCCCACTCCAAGTGTCTGATGCCTACTCAGTAAAGGCCCCAGAATAGGACAACCAGTACCATCCATCTCTTTTCATGAAGCTTTGGTGTAGAAGCCCCATCAGGCTCACCTGGGAATTCTCTTATTGCTGGCAGCCAAGCTTGCAATATTTGGGATACTGCATTGGACACACAGGACACATTCATGACTCCCAAGGTGATGGTGCTTTCGTGGTCCTAATTATCAGAGGGATAAGAAAAGCCTAGTCTTTTTTGGCTGAATGGCTTCAGGCTGCATTCTCCTGGGCATTTTTTTTCAGGAGGGACTTTAAAATAAAAGAGGTGCCTTTTCTGCTTTAAATCCTGTGGAAGTAGATTATGAGAAACACACTTTGGGAATTGCCAGCCCAGGGGCCTATCCATGGGTCCATTTAAACTTGGGCTTAAAACATGATTCTTCACTGACAGGGAAATGCCTAACTCTGACTGGTGTGTAGGGCTTTGTTTTAAGAGTTTGCACTCCGTGGCACTGGGATCTGGTTCAGTTTCCCATCAGTTGGATGATCTTGGGCAAGTCGCTGGCTCTGTGAGCTCCAGGTTTTCCATCTGATAAGTTGAGGCCTGGCTGGTCCTGGACACTCACCAGTCAACCCCTGTGCTAGCCCTTGTGTCTAGAGGATAGTGTGGGCATTGAAGCATGAGGTTTGCAAAGTGCTTAGCAGCCCAGAGGGTGGGCTCAGCTCACTACCAGACTTTCCCTGTACACCCACACTGGGGCTGACCCTGTTGAGGAGTCATGGGTTCTTTCCCCAGTCTGCATGAGCCAGTTGGAATGTTTCCAGATTTCCTTCTTGCAGGCTGGGCAGGCCTCTTCATTCCCAGCCAATGGGTCAGAGCAGCTATAAAATGAAAGACGACATGGTTTGTAGATTTATGCCCTGGAGGCGCCTTCTCATATGCTTGCTCCTTCAGAATGGAGTTCTCAGCACTTCCCACGGGGAAAAGCCCCCACTGGAGCCTGGGCAGGGGCGGCTGGTGAGGCTCCCAGCCTCACCAAACACTCCCAGTGTATTTCCTGGTGAAGTGGAAAATGACATCACTTAAAGAGTGATGCAAAACAAACAAGAAGTTGGAACTGGGATCCATTCCTGCGGGGGTGGGTGGAGGAGGGAGGTTGAGGGAGACGTGACTAATAATAGTATAGTCATAAACATTCATATAGTTCTCTCTGGCTTCCTTTCCCTGCCTCTGTAAAGAACTTCCTGAAGCTTAGGGGTGTGGGGGCTGAGTGAAATGTAATTACAGCCAAGAACGGGACACAATCTCAAAGCGACTATCAGACACAGAAATTCACTGATGTTCATTTCCCATCACGTGGCCTTCCTCGTGGGTCTGTGTGGGCCCTGGCCTCTCCTGTGTACCGGGGACTTCTCTCCTGCACTGCCTCTCACTCTGAGCCACATAGCACCCTTCCCCTCCCTCCCCATGTTTTTATGTCTCACTGTTGCACCACAATAAAAATAATCATGATGGGAATTACAAATGCTTATGAAGCCCTGACAATGTGGTGTGCATATTTTAACCACTTTACATTTATTAGCTCATTTAATCCCCATGATTATCTCATGGGGTAGGTCCTATTGTCCCATTTTACACTTGAGGAAACTCAGAAATACTTCATGTTTTACAATGTAGATTTTATTATTATTCAGGTATGATGGGGCCACAGATCAGAGTGTGATGCCATTGAAAAGACAGTTCCCAAGAGGAGGGGCACACCAGGCCATGGGGTCCATGGGGGAAGGACTGTGTCCTCCTGTCAGAAGTCACAGGGAGTGGGAAAAGAGCCTTCATTGTGGTTTCCAGGGGAAGGAATGGTCAAGCAGGCTTAGGATTGGCGAGTTTGAATACTTCCCAGGACTCTGGGGCCGTAGAGTTCGACCCTAATTGTCCAGCACCTGTCCCTGGGGTGAGTAGGTCAGGGAAATCATGGCCAGGAGTATGAGAGCAATGGAGCAGGTGAAGGTGTGAGCTCTGGGTTGGCTGGTTTATATACCCACTTGTAATTGGCAAAAGGGTCCAGCTGCCCATCGCCTGCAGAAAGAAGTCCAAATAATCACAAGTTAAGAAAAGACATTGTAAGATTTCTTTATTACCCATGCCAGCAAAAGGAAGAGTAGAAAGCAATTCCACTCTTTAATTTGTGAAGGGAGTGCAGGGGTTTTTTAAGAAAGGGTTTGGAATATAGAAGAGGCAGGAGGGTGCTAGGAGGTGCCAGGTGGTGTGACTTGCTCTAAAGGGGCATCTTGAATTGTTGTCCCACTTGGTGGAGGGGCTGGCACCGTTGTGGATCCTCCCAAGTTATAAATCAATCACAGTCAATATTGTAGTCGGTCTTCAGCCAGGAGTGGGTTTCGACCTTAAAATATTTTTTTGCTGGAGAGAGAATTCTGGTCTGGTCCTTATCACGATCTAACTTCTGAAGCTTCTAAGGAAATAAACGACCACATACGTGAGCATGCTGTGAGCTTAACAAACATCTAGGTAAATAAATGCACATAAGGCATGGAAGCGTAGAATGGGAAAAGAAAGGGAGTGGAGGTTCACAGCACATTCCGAGGCTGTATTTCAAGATGAAAGATAACCCATATGCAGTTTGTGTCAAAGTTATACCTTGAGACTTGAGAGTGTGCAGAGGAGGAAAGGGGAAATGAAAAAAATAAAAGTTTTAAAACGTGGTTTGAGGCTAAGCTGCTCAGCTACATTTGCTGTCTGTAGGAATTGGCCATCCCTGGGAGGGTGGTCTCTTCAATACAAGCAAGGCTCTCATTGTCAAAGCATGAGAATGACAAGACACACTTCATACACTTGGAAGTCTACAGAATGTTTTATGGAAGCCCCATCAATCTATGGGATCCCAGCTCTACTCAGCTCCCTGCCAGGCACCTTTCTGGAGGTTGAAGGTAGTCAAATAAGTGACAGCATAAATCTCTGCCCTCAAAGAGTTCCCAGTCTCACGAGGAAGCAGACATGTAAATCTCCTTGCACCACCTGATACTGTCCACCCGTTCACCCCCAGCTGGAGAGAAGTGCAAAGTACTATTTGATGAAGAGACTAGCAAGAAAACTGCATAGCTGAGAGGCAATAAAAGCTAGACATGCGGGATAAGGAAGAACTCTCTGGAAAGGTAAGCATCTGAGTTGTACTCAGAGAGGAGGAACAGAATTATGGAAGATTAGGGAAGTGCACACATGTAAGCTGCCTCTGGAAAACAGTACAGAGGCCAGAGCAGTTAGAAAACAAGATGTGGGCAGGAGCAGGACTGAGATGAGGCTGCTGTGGAGTTCAACCGTGTTTAGCATGATCATAGCATCCAGGAGTGACTGAGCACTTTCTACATGCACTTTCTACCTCTTGCTATTGCAAGAGGTCTCTAAGCAATAGCATTTCCTCATCCCTCACCGCAGAAGGAGGAAATTCAGGCACAGGTGTCCCAGGTCACAGAGGAAGAGGGGGAGGCTGGGTTCAAAGTTGAGGCATGTGACTCCAGCGCCCTCACTTTTAACTGCTGCAGAGGGAGCTCCAAAGGGTTTTACAGTCCAGGTGACACTTCTAGAAGCTTCCTCTTGTCAGCTCTGTTGAATATTTTTCAGCAGGAGATGCTGAAGACAGTGAGCAATTAGGAAGTTGTTGCATTGGTTCAGAGGGGAAAAATAAAGAAGAGAAAATTTGTTGGAGAGAGATGATATTTATGGCACAGAATTGACTGGATCAGGTGAAAAGATGAGCTGCATGTAGGGGTGAAGGAGAAGTAAGAAGGGAAGGTTGATGCTCCAGCCTGGGCAGCTGTGCAGGCACCAGCCCCCTTATCTTGGGGGTAGATATGCTTGGGAAGGAGCTGGGGTCAGCGGGAGGCTGGGAGTTGGCGGGCCCTGCATGAGGAGGCGAAGCTGGCTGCAAGCAGCACCCACGCTCACACCGAAACCCCTTTCCTGGTGCTGCTGCATCACAGCACAGAATTTAGCCCTGCGCTAGAATTTTGAAACCCCATTCTCTGTTCTCTCTCTCTGTGGGTCTAGGAACACCAGGCACTGAAATACTTTGCAACTCCCCCTGCACGTGCAGACCTGGATTCGGTAACAGCCCTCTTCCCTTGACCACTCCCACTCTTGCTAGGTCCTGGACCCTGCTCCCCAGGTGCGACTCCACTACCCAACTGGCAGGTCTTTACTGCAGATGCAGCCTCCCCAGGAAATAGACTCTTCTGCAGGAGGCTGGGAGTGTGTCTTTTTACATGAAGGATTTGTGGGGTATCATGAAATGTGTCTGCAAAGGCCCTGTGAACTCACTCCAGATTCTCTTACATTTCCCTCCCATAATAGTTACACATATGCGGCAGTTGTCTGCCTGGAATTTCCTGCCTTCATCCTGATCCCGACCAGACCCAGAGGAACCATTTTCTCCAGTTCCCCCTTGGTCCTGCTGGTGGCTGGCTGGGGCATTAGTTGTCCTTCTACCATCTGCACCCTTGGGGAAGAAGCCAGAGTTCCAGGCATCCTTTGCTTAAGGTCATCTGCTTATAGCCTCGCTCCTCTGTCCCTGCTCTCAGTAACAGGGTCCCTGGGTACTCACTACTGGTGCGAAATTTAAGGGGGCACCAAAAAACTCAGTCATCAAGATAAATAATTTGATGCAAAAATTTTTTAAAAATCAAAATGAATGCAAAAAATCCAAATGTGTAACAACAACAGAATCCACCTCTGCGGTTGCAGAGCCTCTGCCCCGCTCTCCTCATCTTAATCCCTTCCCTTCTAATCCCTTAAAGCCTGTCTTTATCTTTAAAATTGATATTTTGTTTATCATGAAGATTTTGCATTAATTTTGATTTTAAATATTGAATTTAGTATTATTTATCTTGCTTTTTGAGTTTCTTGGAGCCCCTTTAAATTTTGTACCTGAGGCAAGCGCCTCCCTTGCTCACCCTAGCCCTTGGCCTGCTTAGAACTGGATGGCCACAAGGCCACACTTTCTCTGCAGATGCTAGAAGAGTGTCTGCCACACTCTCTAGAAGGCATGGCCCAAGTGTTAGACTTGGAGCCAAGGGGGTCAGGTTGCGGGGGAATTTCACAGGAAAGCTCACACTGTTTGCAACTTTTATCAAAACTCTCCAATCTGTGCCACCAGCTGTAACACTGAATGCCAATTTGTTCCCTCAAATATCTGATGCCTCTTTGTTTTTGAAACCTCATTGGTGCTTAAGACATGTTTACTAGGTGAATGAAGAAATTAGTGAGTGAATCCTCAACTGCATTTTCAATTACATATAGAAATTTCCCTTTAGAACCCTCAGAATCTTTCCACACACACCATGTCTGGATTCCATCTTATTACTGTCTTCCTTAAACTTGCAGATGGTAGAGGAGAATGTTCTTCAGGTAGTGACATTGCACAGGTTAATGCAATGGCCAATTAGGAACAGTAGTGGCAGCCAAAGCTTTAATGGCTCCATTGTTGGAGATGCTGCACTTAAATTGGATGGAGCAATTGTGAACAGATGAAGTTGGCTTTCTCTGCAGCATATATATCACCTCGAGTAAAAAGAAATTAACTATCACTCTGCATGAGGCATAAAAGAAGAACAAAAATAATACAGAATTTCAAAGATAAGAGGAGGAGAAGCCAGAGAAAAAGATGAAACTATTTCTACAGTTACACTTGGCTAAGGGTGTCACCTGCTCTCTAATAAGAAGAAATCTGAGCAAAGAAAAGTAAAACTGCAAAAGGTATTGCGTGCTTAATTTATTATTAAGTTCAAGTTAACTTTATATAGTTATTTTTAGTATCATTAATTGACTCTCAAATAACCTTTAATGTTTTTATAGAGCCCTAAGAAAAGGGAGCTCCTAGGTTGTGTATAGTCTGAATTGGTTAGCCCAACACTGACTAATCTCTTAAAAATTCTGGTACCTGTATTGGGAGAACTAGATAATAAGTTCATGCTACAGAAAGGTGCCCAAGCAAGGCTCATTTGGGGAAGGGGGTTTGCTCCACCATACCAATGGTCTTCACTATGTTTGAGCACCTACTATATGCTCAAGAGCATGGAAGATGGAAAGAGGGATAAATCTCAGTCATTGCCCTCAATGAAGTTATTGTCTTGTGGCCAAGGCGGACACGTACACCAGCATTTGCCCAATGAGGTTAATGTCATGGGAAGCTTTGTTTAAAGAGTAGAAAAACCCTCAATGGAAGCCTGATGGAATCTACTTTGGGTGAAGATTTGGGGATGATGATGATTCAGAGAGTCTTCACAGATGTGAGGCCATGTGAATAGAGTCTAGAAGGAATTCTGGCCATATGACAGAGAGTCCAGCAGGGGCCACTTGGGAGACTTTGAAAGAGAGTAATGCTCTCATCTTAGCAGTTTGGTGGGCTGCAAAGTCCACAGGGCCATTGTAGGTGGAGAAAGTTGCACCTTTGGAGAGTTGAATTTTCTTGGAGCACAGGAGTGAGTGATAAGGGGATGGTGGTGATAAGGCTTAGGAATGGGTTCATGCTGGTTCTATAAGGGGCCTCGCATGTCTCAGTAAAGGCTGCTAGGCATAAGAGCAACATGAAGCAATCCACAATTACACCAGCAGGCGGATGACCACACAGAGGATGGAGTGGAGCAAGACCAGTGAGAAAGAAGCTCCCTCATTTCCTTGGGGTCACAGAGCTTTATGTCCCCTGATGGGGGGCTCTGATTCCCTAGGGTTGTTAATCTAATAAGTGAAACTGGCAAGACCCTTCTCTGCCCTAGCTTTTCAGAAGCTTCCTGGGGTGCTGTTTTGCCAATTATTCTCCAATCGCATTTGTAATGTGGGCCTGGCTCTGTGCCAGGAGCATCCATATGGATTCTTTCAGGTAATTTTCACAACAACACTGAGAACTGGCATCATGACTCCATGCTGAGAAAAGGAAACTTAAGCTCAGAGGTCACATGGAGGAAATAAAGAGCTATGGCATGAATCAGGTCTTCTGACTTTGAAATTTCATGTGCTTTTCAGAGACATATATTATCTCATAATTTCTCTCTCTTTCTCTTTCTTCTTTCTTTCTTTCTTTTTTTTCTTTCTTCTTTCCTCTCTCTTTTTTCTTTCCCTCCCTCCCTTCCTTCCTACCTCCCTCCATCCCTCCCTTCCTCCTTTTCCCTTCCTTCCTTTAATTTTTAAAATTTATCCATCCATCATATTCATTGAAAAATATGATCCTCCACCTTAGTGCCCTAGAGTCATTAGCTACCTGATGGGATCCTCTAACAACTGAGTTGCATTCAGAAAATATTTCTTGACAGCTTCTATGTGCTTGGCATCTTATAATCTCTGAGGAATCCTGTGATGGTTAAGCTATGGTTTCCACCTCAAAATCTCAATCTAATGCAAGAAACAGATGTACAAACCAGAAATTACAGTTCGCTGAGTTAAGTGTTAGAAATGAGCTATGCTAGAAACGACCTAATTCCCCCACACTGTAAAACAGATGACTTATGCTGTGTTGATCTCCACTCCTCACTCCCATATGCACCATGCTTTAAAAACGAAAAGGCAGAACAAGCCGCTCTGGGTCTTTTACTCTGTGTTAGTACTTGGATGAAGCATGCATGTTCTCCATTGTCTGCTTTCTAGAATTCCTTATTAAATAAGGGGAAAAACTGAAAAATTTACATTTTAAGGCTTAATAGCCTGTGAAATAATAATAGACTCTGCACAACAAATTTCATCTCAAATTATGGAGTTCTCTATATCAATGTATCAAAGCATACTTCTTGGATGCTCTTAGTGTCTTATGAGATTGAATAATAAATAATTTCAAGAGGGTGATAAATATTTATATGAGATAGTAAAAGTTTGATTCAGTCATAAACGAGTTTGAGGAAAAGAAAATTAAAAAGTATTGACATATGCATAGGAAAAAGATAAACATAAAGGAAGTCAAATGAAATGTTAATAGTGGTTATTTCTGAGAATCAGAATTATATGTAATATTTATTTCCCTTTCCATATTTTTGTGTGTCTTCCCAAAATTCTGCAGTGAGTATGTGTTGCTTATATTTTTAGAAAATAAATATTACTTAAAAAAAGAAACTTCTTGGTAACTTGAAGATTGTATTTTGTTGGTGGGCTTTTCACTGGCCGACCTGCGCTTTCTGCCATCTGACCTGCTCTTTCCACCATCCGACCTGCTTTTTCCACCATCCCACCTGTTCTTTCCACCATCTGACCTGCTTTTTCCACCATCCAACCTGTGCTTTCCACCATCCAACCTGCTCTTTCCACCATCGGACCTGTGCTTTCCACCATCCAACCTGCTCTTTCCACCATCGGACCTGTGCCTTCCACCATCCGACCTGCATTTCCCACCATCGGACCTGTGCTTTCCACTATCTGACCTGCTCTTTCCACCATCCAACCTGCTCTTTCCACCATCCAACCTGCTCTTTCCACTGTCTGACCTGTGCTTTCTACCATCTGACCTGTGCTTTCCACCATCCAACCTGTGCTTTCCACCATCGGATCTGTGCTTTCCACCATCCGACCTGCATTTCCCACCATCTGACCTGCACTTTCCACCATCTGACCTGTGCTTTCCACCATCCGACCTGCTTTTTCCACCATCCCACCTGTGCTTTCCACTATCTGACCTGCTCTTTCCACCATCTGACCTGCTCTTTCTACCATCTGACCTGTGCTTTCCACCATCCAACCTGTGCTTTCCACCATCGGACCTGTGCTTTCCACCATCTGACCTGCTCTTTCCACCATCTGACCTGCTTTTTCCACCATCCTACCTGTGCTTACCACCATCTGACCTGCTTTTTCCACCATCCTACCTGTGCTTACCACCTTCCGACCTGCTCTTTCTGCCATCTGACCTGCTCTTTCCACCATCCGGCCTGCGCTTTCCACCATCCGACCTGCGCTTTCTACCATCCAACCTGCTCTATCCACCATCTGACCTGCATTTTCCACCATCCAACCTGCTCTTTCCACCATCCGGCCTGCTCTTTCCACTATCTGATCTGCTCTTTTCACCATCCAGCCTGTGCCTTCCACCATCTGGCCTGCTCTTTCTACTATCTGACCTGTGCTTTCCACCATCCAACCCAGTCTTTCCACCATCCAACTTGTGCTTTCCTGGAGGGGATTTGGAATTGACTAGGGTGAAGCTCTCTTCTTTGTAAAATAAAAACTAAACAGGTTTGAACTAACTTAATGAGTAAGCCTCCAAAGTAGATGTAGATGACTTCACCTATGCAAGGTGAGCTGAGGTTGCTGAAATACCAGCTTTCCTGCCAGGAATCCCGCTATAGTGTCTACAAGTACACTAGCAATGTAAGACTTCATGGATGGGGACTTTAAAAGTACTTTGACAAAGAGTCCAGTCAGAAGTGAGTTGATACTGGTTGTCACAGTTGATAATGATAAGAACAACAACAATGGCAAGTGCTTATTTCAACCCAGTGCTCTCTCCCTGCCAAGCTCTAGTCTCCATTCTTCGTATGTTAGATTATTTTATTAAAGATGATTAGGCGAGGGAGCAAAGAGAAAGTATTTAGAAACATTTGGGTCTTGTCATTCCAATTCTCTGGGCATAGTTCCTTATTTCTTTTATTTATTTTTTGTATTTATTTTGAGACAGGGTCTCATTCTGTCACCCAGGCTGGAGTGCAGTGACACAATCATGGCTCACTGCAGCCTTGACCACCTGGGCTCAAGTGATCCTCCTACCTCAACCTTCTGAGTAGCTGGGACAACAGGTGCACATCACCGTGCCCAGCTAATTTTAAAAATTTTTTTTTAGAGATAGGATCTCACTATGTTGCCCAGGCTAACCTCGAACTTCTGGGCTTAAGTGATCCTCCTGCCTCAGCCTCCCAAAGTGCTGGGATTACAGGCATGAGCCACCGTGCCTGGCCTGGGCACAGTTCTTTAATCCATAAAAAGAACATGATGCCATCCTTTGTGTTGAGTTTATTAGAGGGGTGATGTGGAGGGTAAAGTGACATTATGTAGGTGAACCAAACTTCCTTACCAACTCACTCATCCATTCACACGCATTGCCATGTATTTAGTTTAATCCTAATTTCAAATAGAGAGACCGAGGGGTATTGTTCTCTGCCTTGCACCCTTTCTCCTGAGCTGCACCTGCAGCTTCTCCATCCCATGGTGATTCTGAGATTTTCCACCAGGGCGATTGTCCCAAATGAAGCCAGAGACATTTGGAAAAACCCTTCAGGGAGCCGTCTTTACATTCAGGGTCACAGATGTGTGGATGGGATGCAACTTGTAAAGCTCATGTCTGAGAAGGAAACAAGGCAGATCTGAGTGAGAGAAAGAGCCCATGGGACCTTGACCATATGGAGTCACCATGGCTTAACCTGTCCTCCACCCCAGGATATCTCAGTTACTTGAGCCAATACATTTTGTTTTTGGCTTCTGATGACTGTCATGAAAAAGCCTATTTTCTATGTAAATGAAATCTGAAAGGAATGATCCAAATATTAGCACAGAGGAAAGTATTTATTTTCATATTCTTTTTTTCTGTGTTTTCACAAGTGTTTTATAAAGACTGCTTTTACTTTTATGCTAAGAAAAAATTAAAGTGTAAATGTTTTAAAGGGTTGTGTTGTGATATCTGCCTTGGATACATTCCCTTCCTTTGTATGGTTGGGATTGTAGGCTAAGAATTTAAGGCTTTCCCACCTCCGTCTGGGTGCTGCCCCAGGTTGTAGATTTCAGTATGATTCTGCTGACAACTGAATGTTTCTGACCTCCTTAAATTCATATGTTGAAATCTGATCGCCAAGATGATGCTATTTGGAGGTGAGGCATTTGGGGTGTGATTAGGTCATGAGGGTAGAGCCTTCACGAATGGAAGTAGAGCCTTTACAAAGGGGACTCCAGAGAATCCTTCCCTTTAGGAGATGGCCGGCCGCCAGTGAACTAGGAAGCAGGCCCTCCCCAGATACCATGTCTGCCAGTGCCTTGATCTTGGACTTCACAGCCTTAAAAATAGTGAGAAATAAATTTCTGGGTTTTTTTTGGCCCCCTAGTATACGGCATTTTTGTTATGGCAGCCCAAACAGACCAAGGCAGGTGCTGTATCCCTCCGGGTCCAATTTAGAAATTTGGGCTCTGCCAGTTCCATTCCCAGTCCCCACTTGACACTCCCCAAATGTCCACATTTGCACTGCCATTTCCATTTCTAGCCTCCCTCTGCGCCTTGTGTTAGTTGTTTGTTTGCCTGTACCTCTTTCACCTGCAACCTCCTGGGAAGAGATACACCTTGTTCTTCACTGCTGCCCAGCCCAGGAACTGGGCCATGAGAAGTCATTTGTCCATTTGCTAAATGCATGCATGGCAGAGCCTATGGGCTGGCTTGTACACCACCCATCCTAACTACCTTCTTCCTGGTTTTCTTTTGTAGAGGTTGGAAAACAATCATGTTTTATTTCTCAGCTTATTTTTTTAGCCAACTACCAAATGTTTGCAGAAGTCCAGGAAATGATTCCACTCCCAAATAAAAAAGCAAAATCTTAAGAAAATCATTCACCTTCCTGCCCTGCCCCTTTCTTCTTGCCTGTAACGCTGACATTCAACTGTTTACATGCTGTAGACATCTTGTGTCTGTGAGGCACTCAGTACAAGGGGGAAAGCCAACATACTCAAACAGAGGACGTAAGGAGGGTGGAACCTGGGTCCCTACTGACATCACTGAGATCATACTGGTCCTCAACTGCCTACCACTGGGCTTCCTATGTTGGCAGCCACATAAACCCTATTTTCTTTCTCCACTGTGGTCAGATGTCTGTTATG
Organism: Hylobates moloch; assembly: GCF_009828535.3. NCBI lineage: Eukaryota > Metazoa > Chordata > Mammalia > Primates > Hylobatidae > Hylobates > Hylobates moloch. The sequence goes on from NW_026652284.1 coordinate 114,091,628, forward strand.
TGTAGCAGATCCCCTGATACTTGCATGAATGAATGAGGAACCCCACATCAACAGGTGGGGGTGCATAAAGGGCATTGGAGAGCATCAGCATTGAATCTGGCCCAATGCCTCAGATCAAGGGCTGATATTCATGGTGTCCCTGGACCTACAGAGGCTCAGCAAGGATGATGGCTTGCAGAAGAACACACAATTGAGCATTGGCAAAATCGATAGGCATTCTTTACCTTGTTATACAATGTCTCTTTTGTAAGCATGTTTCAAGGTGCTGGGCATACAGAAGGTCTTCACTGTATTGCTTTGTTAAATAATAATAGCAGAAATAAAAGAAGTGTTGCTTGATTGGGAAGTCACCTTTCTTTTTCTCCAGGTGACTGCAATGTAATCGAACACATCCCAAGACATTTTATACAAATGTAACATCAATTCCCTTTCTCCCTTGCCTAGCCCCTGGAGTTCCTGGACATCACCAGTGTTATTGATTCTTGGCCCAGTGCAAATGTAGATGGGATGTGTCACACTCCAAGGAAATGTCACTTGAGGAAACAGATCAATAAGTTTGATTATTCACATTACAAAGGAATCCAGGCTAGTGCAGTGGAATAATTGTTTGTAGGAAAAGAATTACTATAGAAAGACAATGCTGCTTGGTGGAAAAAATCCCAGTCTTTAAGACAGCTCTGTCTCTTACTATCTGGGCTATCTTTCCATGCTTTTTATAGAATAATAATAGTCATGGGGTAGAAATAACTACAATCACAATGATGATGATGCTAATTTAACCTTCTAAGGTTGTTTTTTTATGTGTGAACTACTTAAACTGAGTGAAAACAAAAAAGCAAGCAAGCAAACCTAGAACAATGCTGGACCATTCAGAAATCAATATTAGTGGTTAAGAGTATAGTTATGGGAAGCCCTCAAACAAGAAAAGAAAGTTCTTTGAAGAACAATTAGATCTAATATGGGAAGCTTTTCATCCATAGCATGAACAGGGGTTACAGGTAAAGAGGTGAAGAGCATTTGACTTGGAAAATTTTCCTCTCTGTAAAGCCAGACCCAGGCATTGTCTGCCTTTGCCCCATGGACACTACCCCCTCAAGCTCTTCACACTGTGTTTGAGTCTGTTATGATCCTGGAAGGGTCTTTTCTCCAGGGATATGCAGAGAATTCTGATTCTCAAAAAATCTGGAGGGACAAGGGGATATTTTCTTATCAGTATTGAATGGGTTGAAGAGGGATGTTTTCTAAATAGACTCCTGTCACCCCATTCCTGATTTGAGAGGTCACTGCTATTAATGGGACTTCGGCCATCAACATCATGAAGGCAGAAACCACATCTGCGTTCTCAGTGCACTGTCTGATATGTAGTAGATGCTCAGTACATATTTGTGGAAGAAAGGGATAAAGGAAGGAGGAAAGAAGGGGGTATAGGGATAGAAGAATGGAATGAAGGAAGAGAGGGAGGAAGGAAGCGAGGAAGAGAAAGAGGGAGGGAGAGAAAGAGGGAAGAAAGAAAAGAAAGGAGGTGGGGAAGAAAGAAAAGAAAGGAGGTGGGGAAGAAGGAAAGAAGAAAGGAAGGGAGGGAGAGAGGGAGAAAGAAAAGGAAGAAAGGAAAGGAGGAAGGAAGACAGGGAAGCAAGAAAGAAAGGAGAAAAGAAGGGAGGAAGGGAGGAAAGAAAGGAGAAAGAAAGAGAGGGAAAGAGGGGAGGAAGGTAGGAGAGGAGGAAGGAGGGAAGGAAGGGAAGGAGGAATGAAAAGAGAAAGAGAGGGAAGGAGGGGAGGAGGGAAGGAGGGGAGAAAGAAAGGAAGGAAGGAAGCAACAGAAGGTTCAAGAAAGAAAGGAGGGAGGAACCTCAGGTTGTTGGGGCAGGGCAATACCTGAGAGCCCCAGGTTTAGAGGCAGTATTGCCTATTGTCTTATGAACTTGAACTAGTGCAGAGGCTAGGATTCTGTTCCCAGCTCCATCACTCATTAGCTATGTGACCTTGGTCAAGTCACCTCCCATCTCAAAATGCTGACACTTTGGAACTGGCTCTGGGACACAAAAGGAATCAAAATAGATAAGGCAAATCACCTCACTTTCATCTCAGGTATAGAAGTGATCTCAGAATGTGAGTACAATTATAGTAAGATTTGCCCTTAAGCATCTTTTGAGACTGACAACAGTTGACATGGAAAATAAAACTTTTTGTCAAAGGATGTTCCGATGCTGAACCCACAGGTCTCCCAACTGGCCCTTGTCCTTCTGTGGGGAAAGTCAATAAAAAGCCTTTAATGAAAAATATTCTAGTTTGGGGATGTGGAAAGCAAGATATGAGTGTGGGGTAGGGTCCCTCAGACTGAGCCCTTTGGGAAGGTGAGGGTGGAAATCCCTTCCTAAGTCTGAGGATCTGAGTGTAGAGAGGAAGCAAGTAAGGCCCAGGGGTCTTGTTGGGATGGCTTTGGTTCCATCACGCATTGCAGCCAGTGAGCAACCATGACTGTGTGGCATGACGGGCAAAGCAGGGCAGGAGAGGGTTCCTGAATCTCCTATGGTCTAGCTAAGGCATGGGAAGGTGAAAACAACAGCAGAACTTGAATCTTTGTCCTGTTGGACATCAGTTGAAGACATGGCTCCCAGCAGATTTCCAGGAGAAAGGAGGAGGAAGCGCTTAGCTAAAACCAGATAGAATAAGACTTAGGGGCCACAGAGGGCAATAAAAGGGTCCAAAGTTGGGATATGAATGTAACCTTCCCACAGTTGCCCAGGTTTCACCGTGTAAGCCCAGAGAGCTTAACATCTGCTCTAAGGAAAAGTGGAATTGGGAGTACGATTGGGAATAGGCATCTTATCATGGGCATAGTGTTTGCCAATTTCCATGATGTCAGTGTCAATTCCAGCTTGCACAACTCCTAAAAAATTAGTGATCATCTTTTACTGGCCACATGAGCACAACATGGGGCAGGAAGGAATTCCTGAATGTAACTGAGCAGATACAACATGGCTGGGAGATTCCAGAATTTACTGAGTTTTCTGAACCACATAGAATGGGACCTAAAACTAGAAAGAAGAGCAATACAACAGTAAAGGAAAAATTATAGACTCCCAAGATAGGGAAGTCCAGAGCAGCTCTAAAGTTAGAGCTTAGTGGGGCTAAAATTGTATCAAAGATGGCTGGAACCACCCAGGACTTAGCACTGTGGGAAAAGGAGAGATAGGCAGTGTTACGAAATGACTGCTGTTAAGATCACAGTCCCTGGCCTCCTGGAGTCTCTCATGTTTCTGCAAAGCTCACAAGCACATAGACTGGCTCTCCTTTGCTCCAGATTATCTTTATGAGGACATTGGTGTAGCAAACAGCCTTGGAGAGAGATAGTGTCTCTCTCCAGAGTAAAAGACAGACAGGCTTAGTGACTATTATAAAAGGTTTTAGGGTCCCTATATTTGGAGTCCCTCTCCTGGAAGACTCCCTGCTATGGGTGCAGGTGCTACCTGGCCCTCTTCACCTTGCCATGTAGGAACCATGGCTTGTAGAATTGGTGTGACAATGATGATGCTTGGATTAAATGCCTATTGCCTGAGTCATAAATTGCCCCATGCCCCTGATCAAGGAGCTGCATAACTTCTGCAACATCCAGGAAACTGTGCCAGGCTAATTTGGCCTGCAAATAAAGTAAAACCTCAGCCCCTTCACAGTTCTTGACAACTACAAATCCAGATTATGAATAATCGCCATGTGTCAGATCATACAACAGGCACCTTAAGAGTTTGGAAACACAGCTGTCTAGAGCGAGGAGGTTTGGAAGCACAATTTCCTGGAGTTGAATGTCACCGTCCGATCCCGTGGGTAAGGAAACCGAAGATGGGAGAAACAAAGGTCTTGCCCCAAATTCTGAGGATAGGGAAAGGCAGGGCTGATGTTTGACAGAGGTCTGCCTGGCTCTAGAGCCCGTAGTGTGTGCCCTAAACTGGAAGCCCTGCAAAGTTTTTTGCAAATTTAGGAGGTGAGGGCGGACTTTGAGAGAGCCCTGACTTTTACAGCCAAAGACAGGTTGGAGGAGGCAGTGGAAGCTGCATGGGCTTTGGGTTGTACAGATCTGGAAGGCAGTCCTAGCTCAGCCCCTGTACCTCAAGGGAACTCAAGCAGCTTATTTGGCCTTTCTGAGCCTAATCTCTCTCATTTGTGAAATGGGAGAAAGCCGTGCTTACCTCACAAAATAGCCATAGGCTTAACAAGGTAAAGTGAGTGAAGCTCCTAGCAAGATGTCTGCAAAGAGCCAGAACTAAGAATAGTTCCTCTCCAAGGAAGCATTCTTCCAATGGTAGTAATTATGATCATTCAACAGGATGCTGGAGAACCAGGTCTAGGGCGCTGAATAGCAGATGGAAGAACTAAGTTCAGGGAGGGACGAACTCTCTCATGTTCCGTTCCCAATGCATGTTAGTGTTTGAGTCTGGATGGGACCTCATCTCCAGCTCGGTCAGTCCCTGTGTCTCCACCCCTCCCTGCCACTACTGCTCAATGTCCCTACCTGCCTCTGTGCCCCTTTCCACACAGTTCAAAAGGATCCAGCCATCTCTCTCAGGAACCCAACATTTCTCTATTTAATGCTTTTCTGTCCCGTCAGGGTACAAGTTCTATGGGGGCAGGATCCATGCTTATTGATGTTTGCTGTATCCCAGCCTCAGCATGGTGCCTGGCACAGATTGGGGGCTTGATGGATTTCGGTACAAAAGCTACAAATGAGTGCATGAATACATGCATGAATAAAACACTCTGAGGCATACTGCAGGCCTGCAGGAAAGGAAAGATTAGGAAGAGTGGGGATGTGTGAGTAAGGAAGGGCAGCACGGAGATGAGACAAGGATGCAGAAGTTTGCCTGGGTCTGATGTATCCTCTCTGTGAGGGCGGCAGGTGGCACCAAAGACGGCTGGGCCCCAGGTGCAGTGGCTGGCCCAGGCAGATGGTGCCACCTTTATCATCTCTTCTGCCCTGTTGAGAAACCCTTTCACATTTATTCAACACAGTAAGGGGTGCTTGTTGGCCAGAGCCTAGGAACTGGTGAGGGAGATGTAGGGGTGCACAGAGGGGACCCTGGGGGTGGGCACAACATTGTTGGGCAGCTGAGCCGTTGGTGCAGAAGGTCAGGGGTGCTTCTCAGAAGAGGCAGCACCTGAGCTGAGTCTTTAGGGAGTGTTGGGATCCTCTTTATACAGAAATGACCCAGCTTCAGGCTCCTTCAGGGTCCAGGACAGCCAGCACAATGCCAAGTGCTATGATCACCCCACTGTGCCCAACTGGGCTAGCCAAGGCCTTTTGTGCTTTGCACCAATCGTGTGGAAAGCCAGCCCTGATTTCTCAGGATAATGTCAGCACTGAGAGTGAGCCTGGCGGGGTGTTAAGAGCATGGGCTTTTGAGCTGGACAGACCTGGTCCAAGTCTAAGCTACCCCAGCACTGATTGTGTAACTGCACCTGTCTGAATTTTGGTGTTTTTATTTGCTCAACTGGAAAAATACAAGTACTTGTATGTTTTTCACAAGTAATGAGATAATCCACGGGAGGTGCTGTTGTCATTGTTGTTGTTATTATTTTGGGTTTCCTTCTGATTTTACCGTTTCTGTGTTCATATCCAGGCAAGTTTTGGTGGTCTCTCTTTCCCAGTGTGGATGTCCCTACTCAGCATGATCTGCAGCTTTTTGCTTCTCAGTTCGCATAATAGAAACTGAACAGATGAGACCCCCTTCTCTGTGAGGCCTCAGCAAAGCCACCAGCATTGCCATCTTCACCACCTTCATGCCTGGGCAGTGCCAGCTTCTAACAGGACTGTGTGAATGGTCCCCAGGCAACCATGAGGGCTCAGCTCCAAGATTCTGTGACAGCTGATGTCACCAGTGGGAAAGGGTGTTTCCACCTTAAGTGGGAAGCTTAAGGCAGGACCAGTCTGGCCTGTCAGCTTGTTTATTTACATGGCAAATTGCATTTTCTACTTCATTAGCCACCACGCTGCACCCAGGAGCTTCTTCTGGGCACTGGCTCTGATCAGGGATTGGAGTGCCTTTGTTCTGGGGCTGGAGGAAGATGGATTGGGAAAGGAGGGGAGTTTGGGGTCACTGCCAACCTAGGAGGCATCTGCAGAAAGAAAACTGACACTGTGAACTGGGGCAAGAAATGCTGAAAACCTGTGGGCTTTTCCAACATAAAATTTGCTGGAAATGAATGTGCTGCTACCTCAACATAAACCAGCATGTATTTCTTTTCTTTTCTGAGTCACGATATTTTCCTCTACAAAACATAGCTTCTGCCAAGGTGGTTATGATGACCATGCTCACAAATGATGCCTATGTGTGCAGTTCTGTAAACTCCAAAGTCAAAAGCAAAGAGGGTAGGTGGTGAAGAAGAATAGATATGGCTTCAACGCTTTTGTTCTCTCTAACATTCATGTTGAAAATTAATTCCCAATGTGACAGTATTGGAAAGTGTGGAGTTTGGGGGATGATTGAGTCATGAAGACTCTGTCCTCAGGAATGGGATTAGGTGCCCTTATTAAAGGGCTTGATGCAGGGAGTTCAACCCTTCTGCCTTCTGCCTTCTCCCATATGAGAACACAGCATTCTTTCCCTCTGGAGGATGCAGCATTCAGGGCACCATTTTGGAAGCAGAGAGCAGCCCTCACCAAACAACAGACCTGCTATCACCTTGATCTTGGACTTCCCAGCCTCCAGAACTGTGAGGAATAAACTTCTGTTCTTCAAACATTCCTCAGTCTGTGTTCTGTTACAGCAGCCCAAACACGTTAATAAAGGAGCAAAGCTCCCTTTGTCCTATCACAGCCACTTGAATCCATCTTGGGGAAGATAACCTTAATGCAAAAATTCTCTGTGTCTCGGTTTATCCATCTTCAACATGAGGGCAGGAACACCTACTGCCAAAAATGCTGTGAGAATCAAATTGGATAAGGCACACACATCTTCCAGCACACTCTCCAGCACTTGTAAGATGCTCAGTTCTCTGAGCCTCAGTTTCCCTGATTTGTCAAATGGTGAGGTTGAATAATAAATTTAGAAGAGCAAAGAAATCACTTCCTAGAATCCAGGCCTCATGTGCTCAGTGCACTACCTTACTTATTCCCATAAAGGTGAGACATGTTAGGGTTTTGATTATCCCATTTTACAGATAAGGAAAGTGAGATGTGGACAGTTAAAGTGTCTTGTCCACGCTCACATCTCCAGGAAGTGACAAACATGAGATCCTGTCTTCAGATCCAAGGCTTTCATGGATCACCCTAAGCTGTCGATAGAAGTTGGACTGGACCACGGTCCCTCAGTCCTTCTCTGGGAAGCTGTTATGACTCACAGGACCTCGAGGGCTGATTGAGCCCAGCAGTCTGCAAGGTGAATGTGAACTCCTTTGAATTTCACAAAGACTTTTGAGGGTGTGGACGGCTTGAAAGAAGCTCCTTCTACCTGCTCAACATCTGTAAGTGCTCTTTGAAAAGTGATCCAACTAAAGATGCATCTGGGCTCTGCCAGCTTTCCTCTCTCCCCATGCCTTTGCAGAACTTCCGTTCCCTTTTTGTAAAGGAAAGCCATTCTTCATCCTGAATGTAGCCTCTGGAGCATCAAACCAAGGTAGAAATTCTGTGAGTGCCAAGTGAAGGAGCTTCTGTGAGAAATACTGAAGGTGGTGGTGCCTTATTTCAACCAGGCATCAAACACAGGCAAGAGCAAGTTTCAGATCTAGTTCTCTCCCTTTTTCTCTTGCTGCCTATTTATCTCCTATGTATCTATCCATTCATCCACCCACATCCATCTGGCTATCACCTTCTCTCTACTTATCCTTCTATTCATTCATCCATCTTCCCATTGATCCATATAGCCAATCAGCTATCTCTCTTAAAATTTGTTTCAGGAATGAGAAGGTTAACAGAGCTTGTATATTAACACATCTCCTTTAATTTTAGAATAAATTCAGGCTCTCCTGTCAGTAAATTGGATTTGGCTGATGGGTTTGACAGTAAGAACTGGCTTTGCCAACTAAGCTGCATGGCAGATATTTTTCATGAATTAAATAAATTATGTCAGGCACAGGGGCTCACACTTGTAACCCCAGTGCTTTGCGAGGCCCAGGTGGAAAAAATTGCTTGAGGCTAAGAGTTCTGGCCCTTTCTCTACAGAAAAATTTTAAAAATTAGTTGGTCATGGTGGCACATGTCTATAGTCCTAGGTAGTTGGGAGTCTGAGGTGAGAGGATGGCTTGAGGCCAGGAGTTTGAGGCTGTAGTGAGCTACGATTGTGCCACTGCACTCCGGCCTGGGAAACAGAGCAAGACCCTGTCCCTAAAGTTAATTAATTAAGTAATTAAAAAAAGTTAAACCTGAATTCCACAGTTTTGACCAAATCGAGTTAAAGCATTATACAATATTCCAGACCTGGGCCAGGAGCAGTGGTTCACACCTGTAATCCCAGCACTTTGGGAGGCTGAGGCGGGTGGATCACGAGGTCAGGAAATTGAGACCATCCTGCCTAACATGGTGAAACCCTGTCTCTACTAAAAATACAAAAAATTAGCCAGGCGTGGTGGTGGGTGCCTGTAGTCCCAACTACTCAGGAGGCTGAGGCAGGAGAATGGCGTGAACCCGGGAGGTGGAGCTTGCAGTGAGCCGAGATTGCACCACTGCACTCCAGCCTGGGTGACAGAAGCAAGACTCCATCTCAAAAAATAAAATAAAATAAAAATTCCAGACCTGCACCATCCAAATGATAGCCACTAGCCACATGTGGCTACTAAGCACTTGAAATGTGGCTGTCAAAACTGAGATGTACTGTAGTATAAAACACAACGGAGTTCAAAGATTTAGTGTGAAAAAAATGTAAAGTAGCTCCTTACTATTTATCATATTGACTATAGGTTGAAACGATAATACTTTGAATATATTGAGTTAAATAAAATATATTATTAAAATTAATTTCACCTGTTCCTCTTTTACTCTTTAAATTGTGTTGAATAGAAAATTTAAAATTGCATATGATGTTCTCATTATATTTCTATTGGACAGTGCTGCTTCAGGGAACAGATTCCTTGGAATTATTCAAACGTATGGCAAAGATTTAGATTTCTATTTATAATGTCACAGTGGTACATATTCAAAATTCTCATAGAAGGTATACAAGCAAAGATTCCATATTTTACAGGTGGAAAAATTCTGGCTTTTCTAATTTTGTGGTTTTGTGAGAATTCTATAATGGGCACAGAAAATTTACTTTCAACCTATTGAGTCTTGACAAATATAGGGATATTGACCTTAATAAAGCTCCTGCAAAGGTTAACGGAAGACTTCCCTTTGGAGAGCATATCTTTTGCTTGTGCTCTGAGACCTTCTAGCATTTGCCAACTACTGAGAAGCTATCTGTCATTTGGCCAGGCCCCTCCTTCTCACCCACCCCAGATCTGAAAGAGAATGGGGGAAGAGAGGAAGAGAGGGGCTGAGGGCAAGGGGATGGGGTCTGGGTCCATTTACAGTGGCTAACTTGCTGAGTGACCTTAAGAAGTCACTTCCCCTCTGAGTCACAGTTGGATGATCAGTAAAGCACAACCTTAAAACCCACTGATTTACATGATCCCGGCTATGGCCTAAATGTTTGTTTCCTTCTAAAATTCTTGTGTTGAAATTCTAACCCCCAAGGTAATGGTCTTTGGAGTTGGAGGCTTTCCCAGGTGATTAGGTCAAGAGGGTGGAGCCTTCATGAATGGTAGTAAGTGCCCTTCTGAAAGACACCCCAGAGAGCTCCTCGTTCCTTCTGCCACATGAGGATGCAGTGAAAAGACAGCCATCCCCTGAGCCGGAATGTATCATCAGACACTGAATCTGCCAGTGACTGACCGTGGACTTCTCAGCCTCCAGAACAATGAGAAACAAAGCTCTGTTTGTGTATAGGCCGTTCATTCTATGGTACTCATAGCAATGGCCTAAATGGACTAAAGCAATTCTAAAGTGACATTCCTGTTTCCTCATCTGTGTGATGGGCATAACACATTCCCTGGCCTCCTGGGGCTGTTGGGAGGGTTGACTTAATCAATACATCACTGTATTGGAACAATGTGGCCTGTAGCATTAAAATGTGCCTGTCTTTCTTGAAGTGCTCTCTTCCTTCTGAAGAACACAGTCTTCAGAAGAAGTCTGTGAGGACACAGTTGGCCCATTTTACAGAGAACGATGCTGTGCTCAGCCTCAGAGAGATGCAAACCCACCCAGCATGTTAAGGTCAAAACTGGTCAGGATTGAACCTGAGGACCTGGAACTCCACTCTCATGGACTCTTATTTCTAATCATGGCAAAATATATGTAATATAAAAGTTACCATTTTAACCGTTTTTAAGAGTATACTTCAATGGCACTATGTATATTTGCATTGTTGTGAAACTATCACTACCATCCATCTCCAGAACATTGTCATCATCCAAAACTGAAACTGTACCCATTAAAAAACTCCCTGTTCCCTCCTTGCCCAACCCCTGGAAAACACCATTCTACTTTCTGACTCTATAAAAGTTCTTACTCTAGGAGCTTCATATAAGTGGAATCACACGTATTTTTTCTTTTGTAACTGGCTAATTTCACTAAGCAGAATGTCCTCAAGTCTCATTCATTTGTGGTAGATGTCAGAATTTCCTTCCTTTTCAAGACTGCATAGTATTCCATTGTATAGATCACCACCATTTTGTTTATCTATTCATACGTTGATAAACACTTGGGTTGTTTCCACCTTTTGGTTATTATGAATAGTGCAGTTATGGACATGAGTATACAAATAGCTACTTGTGTCCTTGCTTTTAAAATTATTTTGCATATATACCCAAAAGTAGGGTTGCTGAATCACATGGTCATTCTATGTTTAATTTTTTGAGGACCCATCACACTGTTTTCCATAGCAGCTATAATTTTACATTCCCACCAACAGAGTTCCCAATTCTCCACATCCTTGCCAACACTTGTGCACAGGCCTTTTTAAACCCACTTCAGAGTCTACCCATGTGAGGGCAAAGTAGCTGCTCAAAAAACTCTGGCTGCTTGGCAAGCAATGGAGCATGGAGACTACACCAGGAGCCTGTCAGACACTTTGGTGGCCTGTCCAGGCCACTGGGACGATTGGAGCCCAGAGCCATATGTGAAAACTGCTATACTAAAGTCTCTTCATGCAGGTTTCAAAGGCCAGATAAGTACCTGCCTCTATTGGCTCTCACTACTGCAGGGCAACCCTGATCCCTCCCCAAAGCCTCCTTTTTCTGAAGCCTTCTCATTAGGGTAAGCAGGGCCTTCACTTATCTTGGAGATCAGGTCAGAAGTCTTAGAGTCACATGACTTGTCTATTTCTCTCACATTCAACTCCAGTTCATCAACAACTCTTGTCAGCTCTACCAATGATATCTATCCAGAATACTATCACTTTTCACCTCCTCCCCTGACCAGCCTGGTCCACACCACCTTTATTTCTCACCAAGGTCCCATTGAGGCCATAAGGATCCTCTCAAAACCTGGGGCAGCTTAGAGTGTTCACTTGCTCAGAGCCTCCAGAGCTGATGCCCTCACCTAGGTCAAACCCAAAGGAAGTCTCCACTACCACCCACAGGACTATAAGATCTCCTCCCAGGCCTGGTGACTTTCCTAACTCACCTTCTAACTCTCCCTTGCACTCTCACATTCCTCCATGACCTATGCAGTGGCTGTTCCTCTATAGGAATATCCTTTTCCTGGGATGGCTCTCTTCTCCAACAACTCTGCTCAAATGTATCTTGTTGGTGAGGACTTCCCCAACTTCCCTTTATAGAACAGCACCACCCTGCCCTGAGCTGCACAGTCGTCTCACCCTTTGGGTTACTTTCCTGGAGCTTCCCTAACAAATTACCACAAACACAGGGTCTTAAAACAACAGAAATTTATTCTCTCAAAATTTTAGGGGCCATAAGTTGGAAATCAAGGTGTCAACAGAGCTGTGTTTCCATACAAGCTCTGGGGAAGAGTCTTTCTGTATTAATCTGTTTTCACACTGCTATAAAGAACTGCCTGAGACTGGGTGATTTATAAAGAAAAGAGTTTGACTCACAGTGCCACATGACTGGGGAGGCCCCAGGAAACTTACAATCATGGCAGAAGACAAAGCGGAAGCAAGGCACATCTTACATAGCGGCAGGAGAGAAAGCCAGAGATCAGCCAAACACTTTTAAACCATCAGACCTTGTGAGAACGTACTCACTATCAGGAGAACAGCATGGGGGAAACTGCCTCCACAATCCAATCATCTCTCACCAGGTCTCTTCCTTAACATGTGGGGATTACAATTCAAGATGAGACTTGGGAGAGGATACAGACAGAGCCTAACCCTATCACCTTCCTTGCCTCTTCCAGTTCCTGGTGATGCCAGGAATCCCTTGGCTGTGGCTGCATCACTCCAATCTCTGTCTCTGTGTTCACATGGCCTTCTTTTCCATGTCACTGTGTGTTTTTTCCTGACTCTTATAGAGACTGTCTCGTTAGAGGCAGGGCCCACCCTAATCCAGTATGGCCTCATCTCCATTCTTACCTTAATTACATTGGTCAAGACTGTATTTCCAAATAAGGTCACATTCTCAAGTTCTGGGTGGACATGAACTTGGGGGACACTATTCAACTCACCATAGCTCTCTCTTTTTTTACTTCTTGCACTTATGGCCAATGACCTTCTGACAGAATCCCAATTTAGTTGTTTAATTGCTGAGTCACACTATAAGAACGTGAGCTCCAGCACCACAGACACCAAGTCTGTCACTGCTGTGGGTCCGCAGCAGGGTTTGGCACATAAGAGGGGCTCTGAAACCATGTGTGGGCTGGAGGACTGGATGTCGGTGCCCCTCAGGGGCTGCTTCTGCCTTGCCAGGGGTCCACTGTGCTAGCAGCACCCCATGAGGCTGAGGGTTCCCTCATCTCCTGAGCTACAGTCCCTGTCTCTTTGGGTGGCCACCATCCCTGGAAAGCAGCTGAGACTCTGCAGCCAGCCTGGCCACACTCAGGCTGCACAACAGTTTGTAAAATGGATTACTGTCTCTATGTGAGTTTTCTCTGATTAAGGAGGTGAAGCGTAGGTGGAATTGATTGAGTGGTTGAGAGATTATTAATGCATTTTTGTTGTATTATAGGATTTGTTAATTGTTTTTGCATTAGAGTTTAAAAAAGCTAATAAAATGAAATGAAAAGGTACTGTATATTCACTGAAAAGAAAAAGACAAAAACCTAACAGTAAAATCTGAAGAAGAAAAATCTCTGTAATCCCACAACCCACAGGCAACCATCTCTGGCTTGTTATCAGTCAAACAGTTTTCTGTGCAGCATGAATTGTGGTTGAGATCATACCCCACACTCAGTTTTAAATCATGCTCTTTTCCCCTGAAAATTAGGCGATGAGCATTTTCCATGTCATTAACAACTAATAACAGTTACCACTTGTGCCGTGCTTACAGGGCGGGAGGCACTGGGCCAAGTACTCTGTCCAATTGACTCTTAATTTTCACAACTGCTGCATGCAGCATGGCAAGAAGCAGTGGGCCTTGGAGCCGGGCAACTTGGGTGCCAGTCCTGGCTCTCTCACCCCTGAGCTGTGTGACTTTGGGTATGATGGCTGTGTTCCCCATCATGACAAAAACTAGCCCTATCTCGATTATGTTTCAAATTTTCCCATCAACAAACATGAGTATCCTCCTATCTATCACAATCCTATCCATTATAGTGAGTGGTTGAGGAGGACTTAACCAAACACAACTGCATAAAATCCTAGCCTACTCCTCAATCACTCAAGCAGGTTGAATAATAGCAGTACTAATCTATAACCCAAACATTACCATTCTAAACCTGATTATTTACTTTATCTTAACAACAACCGCATTTCTAGCATCAATCTGACTATAAGCACCACAACCCTGTCACTATCTCATGCCTGAAACAAATTTGCATGATTGACACCCATAATTCCACAAATTCTACTATCCCTAGAAGGTTTACCTCCATTAACAGGGTTCCCGCCTAAATGAATCATCATCTAAGAATTTACAAAAAACAATAGGCTTTTTACCCCGACCATTATAGCTTTCATAAGCCTACTCAACCCGTACTTTTACATATGCCTAATTTATTCCATCCCAGTGACAATATTCCCCACATCTAATAGTATGAAAATAAAATGAAAATTCGAAAACCCAAAACCCAGATTAGTCTTCCCCCCACTTATCATCTCTTCTACCCTCCTCTTACCCATCTCTCCATTAATACTAACTATAACTTAGAAATTTAGGTTAAATAAGACCAAGAGCCTTCTAAGCCCTTAGTAGGTAAATTACACTTAATTTCTGTAACAGACCAGAGGACTGCAAGAGTCGATTCTGCATCAATTGAATGCAAATCAACCACTTTAATTAAGCTAAGCCCTTGCTAGATTGGTGGAATTCAAACCCACGAAAATTTAGTTAACAGCTAAACACCCTAATCAACTGGCTTCAATCTACTTCTTCCGCCATTGCAGGGAAAAAGGTGGGAGAAGCCGTGGCAGGATTGAAGCTGCCCCTCTGAATTTGCAATTCAACATGAAAAATCACCTCGGGGCTGGTAAAAAGAGGTCTTGGCCTCTGTCTTTAGATTTATAGTCTAATGTTTACTCAGTCATTTTACCTTTTCCCCACTTCTGTTCATCAATTGTTGATCGTTTTCAACTAACCACAAAGATATCGGAACACTATACCTGCTATTCCGCGCATGAGCAGGGAGAGTAGGCACCACCTTAAGCCGTCTAATTCGAGCAGAATTAGGCCAACCAGGAACTCTGCTAGAAGATGATCAGATCTACAATATTTTTGTTACCACCCACGCATTTGTCATAATCTTCTTTATGGTAATACCAGTCATAATTGGGGGTTTCGGCAACTGGCTAGTCCCTCTAACAATTAGTGCACCCGATATGGCATTCCCCCGGATAAATCATATGAGCTTCTGGCTTCTCCCCCCATCTTTTCTACTTCGACTTGCATCTTTAATAGTAGAAGCTGGTGCTGAAACCGGCTGGACAGTTTATCCCCCTTTAGCAGGAAACCTAGCACCTGCAGGAGCCTCTGTGGATCTGAGCATCTTCTCGCTCCACTTGGCAGGTTTCTATTCTATTTTAGGGGCCCTTAACTTTATTACCACAATTATTATCATAAAACCCCCAGTTATATCCCAGTATCAAACACCCCTTTTCGTCTGACCAGTCTTCATTACAGCAGTCCTTCTACTCCTTTCCCTCCCAGTCCTAGCTGCCGGCATTACTATACTATTAACGACCGTAACCTCAACGCTACTTTTTTTGACCCTGCTGGCAGGGGTGACCCCATCTGGTACCAACATTTATTCTGATTCTTTGGTCACCCTAAAGTCTATATCCTAATCCTACCAGGCTTCGAGATAATCTCCCACATCGTAACGTATTATCCTGGAAAAAAGGAACCATCTGGGCTCCTTTTTGGCTGTGTTAGTTTCCTGCGGCTACTGGAACAAATTACCAGATGCTGTGTGGCTTAAAACAACACGCATTTATTCTCTCACTGTTCCGGGGGCCAGAATCTGGAATTAGGGTATTGGCTCAGCCATCCACCTCTGAAGACGCTACAGGAGAATGCTTCCTTGTCTTTTCCTAGCTTCTGGCATTGCTGGTAATGCTTGGTCTTCCTCAGCTTGTAGATGCACTGCACCTCTCTTCTGCCCCTGTCTTCACATGGCTTTTATATAAAGACATCAGTCATTGGATATAGGGACTGCCCTAAGCCAGTATGGCCTCATCTTAACTACTTATATTTACAGTACTCTATTTCCAAATAAGGTCACATTCTGAGGCTCCAGCTGGACATGACTTTTTGGGGACCACTATTCAATCCAGTAGAGGGGGTAACCCCTCTGCAGCTCATGTTTCTCATATGTTGGATGCAGAGACTAGTGTCTGTCTTACAAGGTTAATGCAAATGATTACATGAGGGTATGGATGTCTATCTATGGCTGGGAACTGTGACTAGTGCATTGCAACTTTCAGGGCGGGGTTTGCTGTGACCACGAGGCAGTTTTACAATCATCTTCATCGGTCCACTGTGGAAGTTGTGTCTCAGTTAAAAGTTGCTCAGAGCCCTCGCCCCAGGATGGCAGAGCTGGCACACATTGGAGCTGCTGGAGAAATTTCTGGGAGGTGTCCCGTTTTTAGGAGACAGTATCAGTAAGCGATCGAGAGAAGAGACTTCCATGCCAGCCAGGGCTGAGGACAACTCCCAGCTTTAGTCACCAGCTGCGTGGCCTTGGGTGAGTCCCTCAGACTCTCTGAGGCCCCTTCCCTCAGCTGTGACTTGGGACAAACCATACCCATCTCACAGGGCTATTGTGAGGCTAACGCAAGTCTGCAGGGGATTCTCAGCTCAAGGGGAAGCACACAGCAATTCGCAAATGGCAGCTGGTATTAGTTTACATTTAAATCTAGTTTTGCTGATTTGACATATTCACTTGTTAGTTTTAAAAATAGCCTTCAGGCTGGGGGCAGTGGCTCACGCCTGTAATCCCAGCACTTTGGGAGGCCGAGGTGGGTGGATCACATGAGGTCAGGAGTTCGAGACCAGCCTGGCCAACATGGTGAAACCCCATCTCTACTAAAAAATATAAAAATTAGCCAGGCGTGGTGGTGCATGCCTGTAATCCCAGCTCCTGGGGAGGCTGAGGCAAGAGAATCGCTTGAACCCAGGAGGCAGAGGTTGCAGTGGGCCGAGATTGTGCCATTGCACTCCAGCCTCGGTGACACAGTGAGACTCCATCTCAAATAATAATAATAATAATAATAATAATTATTATTATTATTATTATTATTTTAAAAAGTAAAAATAGCCTTCATTACTTTTCTTATTACAGAAGTCATATATGTTCATTACAAGACAGTCAGAACATGTAGATAAGCCAAGAGCAAGCATTAATCACCCATAATGTTACCATCCAGAAATAAAACCTTCTAACTACCCTTCTAGTATTGCATATGTGCAGGTAAGTAAAGAAATATGCACATATAGAAAACATACTTCTCCGTGGGACATTTGTGAGCTGTCTTTTATTTTAGCTATATGTGATGAGCATTGTGTGTGCGTGTGTGTGTGTGTGTGTGTGTGAATATAAACTGTCATAGCTATACCACATTGTTTCAAGGCCTGTGTTGAACCACAGCCTTACTGAGACACCAAGTAGTGGTTGCCCATCTCATCTTTGGTTAATTTCCATGATGTGTCTGTTTCCATGTTACTGACATGGGTCTGTGGTGCAGTGATGGGGCTACTTCTGTGTCTAGCCCAGTGGCCACAAAAGAAAAAGGGAATGTCACTGAGGATGCACTTGTTATGGTTCACAAAGCATCTCCACAGCCTCTTCTCAGTGTGCCCTTGCTGTTTGAATGCGGGGCTCCCTTTTGTAGGTCAGGGACTGAGTGTTTCGAGAGGCCAAGAAAAAAATGGCAATGCCAGGACCTGTCTTAGCAGGGTCTCTGTTCTGCCATGTAAAGGGCGGGGACTGAATGTCAAGGGCCTCTGTCTGCTCACCCTTCACCGTGGCCCCCTCTCCTGCCTCTTCTACCACCCAGAGGAATAAACGGATGAACTCTCCCTGTGCCTTTTGGATCCCAAGGCTTTCCACCATTGGGGGACTTGAGTATTTGGAGGAACCCTGGAGAAGGATTCCTTCTCCAGAAATGTCCTCTCTGTGCAGACTTCTATCGCAACAGCTCTTACCCTGTCTGCTTCCTTCCTTAGCCTCTGAGCCTCTTGGGCAGGGACTTTTGTTTTCTTCAATCCAAACTCTTATATCTAACAAGGGAATTCAATAAAAATTATGCCAGTTGAATTGAGCCAATGAAGAGAGATGAATGGTGGAATCTCAGGCAATAGCTGCCTGCCTGGCTAGAGCCTATTGGCTACTGTATATTTATTTATTTATTTATTTATTTATTTATTTATTTATTTATTTATTTATTTATTTATTGAGACGGAGTCTCACTCTGTTGCCCAGGCTGGAGTGCAGTGGTGCAATCTTGGCTCACTGCAAGCTCTGCCTGCCAGGTTCACGCCATTCTCCTGCCTCAGCCTCCCGAGTAGCTGGGACTACAGGTGCCTGCTACCACGCCTGGCTAATTTTTTGTATTTTTAGTAGAGACAGGTTTTCACCGTGTTAGCCAGGATGGTCTCGATCTCCTGACCTTGTGATCCACCCGCCTCGGCCTCTGAAAGTGCTGGGATTACAGGCGTGAGCCACTGCGCCCAGCCTGGCTACTGTATGTTAAAGGTTTCTTATGCTTTTGTGACATTATACAGATTCGAGAGGGCTTTGCTCACATCCATTGTCTTGTAAGGTAGGCTGAGTTTAGATGATAATGATGTGGTTTCACAATGAGAGTGATTTTTTCCCTCTTGCATTCACTTTTCTTCTGGATCTTATACATTTCTGGTGACACCCTCAACAGCATTGTGAATTCTTATTTTTTAAATATTAATATAATGGGAGTAAATTGGTATTTCTTTCCATTCATTGATTTTTAGCAAGTTTGAACATTTTTGGAAAGTGTTCATTTCCGTTCTTCACTCATTCACATCTTGAGATCTCAATATATTATTTTTTATCAATTCACATGGGCACAGTCATAGTTGTGACAATTTTTCTCCAGACATTTTTTTTGAAATCAATTTGTAGTTAAGTGGTTATTTTCATGAGAGTTTAGCATTTTAAGTCATATTTCTTGATTTTTTTCATTTCGGACTCCTCAAGCAACTTTGAAGTTTAGAAAGTCATTCCTGTTAAAGATATTTGATAAGAAGAAAATCTAGTTTAGTATAGGTTTTTATGTTTTAATGTGTCATAGTTTACTGTTTTAATCTACCTGGAGGCTATTTTGATGCTAGCTATAAAGTGAATTATGAAGACTTGAAGCTACCTTTTCCTTCACCAAATTAAAAATTAAAAGCAGTCTTTCAATTTCTACTTATTGGTTTATCTTTGCCATCTAAACACACACACACACACACACACACAAACATTCCTCTAAGTCATCTTCAGGTATTAAATGTAATAAATAAATAAATAAATAAATAAATAAATAAATATCTGGGTATCTATTTCTACTGGTAGTTGATATTGCATGTCCAATTTATTTTACAGATAAGACCATTGAGACGCAGAGAGGCAAATTAATTTTCATGCACTCACCCGTGAGTTACTGGAACATCTACAAGGAAAACCCATTTCTGTGGATTCTCAACTCAATGCTGTTTCACTGATTTCATCCACGCTCTCAAAAGAGGTTACAGTTAACGTCACTTGTTTCCACACTCTGTCTTTCCAATTAGACCCACATCATCTGATACCATAAACACCAACATGTGGCTATTGACAGTTTGAAACATGGCTAGTTCAAATTGAGATAGGCTGCAAGTATCAAATGTGCTCTGATTTTTGAAGACTTGATATGGGAGAAAAAGAACGCAAAATGCAAAATTAATAGCTTTTATAGTAATTACCCATTGAAATGATAAGATATTGGATTAATGGACCAAATAAAATTTGTAATTAAATTTAATTTCAACTGTTTCTTTTTACATTTTAATATAACTCCCCTCAAATTAAAAATTACATATATGGCTTGTATTATGTCTCTATTGGACAGTGTTGAAAATCAGATTAACTCTAAATAGGCACTGTAATTTTTTTGTTTTTATTCTTTTTTTTTCTCACCACTTTATCTTAGCAATTAGCACAGTTTCTAGTGTATAATGAATGTGTGAATAAGGGAACCACACAACTACAACCCCATCCGCTTGTGAAAGGACATGATTCTCAAAAGTCATGATGGTTGTTTTCTCTCCAAGTTTAAAGGGGTTGGCTAGGCCACATGATCATAATCAAAAGGGTCCCTTAGTCACTGGGGATCCACAGGGAGCAATCTAGGATGGCCCATGAACTCAGGCCATGGAGGCAGCTTGTTTGAGAGCCCCTTATGCCATGATTCTAATCACACGTGGCAGATCTTAAGTTCCTACCCACACAATGTCATTTGCTCTATCGCGCTTTCTCTTTCAGTTATCACCCTGCAGTTCAATCCCCTCTTATCATGCACTTCCTCAACTTTTCTTTTAAGCAGGAAGCTGGAGGAACAGAGCCCAGGACACATGTGACAGCAGAATGTGGTGGGAGGAGCACGCAAAGCAGAGGCCAGGATACATGTGAGAGCAGAATGTATTGGGAGGAGCACACAAGGTGTAGGGTCCCAGGGTCTGGGAAGGATGAGGTTGGCAAGAGGAGAAGCTGCAGGATCAGCAGGGTCATCTCTCTCAAGGGCACTACAATGACAATGAAAGCTTCCAGAAGGGGAATGACACATTCAAATTAGCCTTTCTGACAGCTCCCTGGGGCTGCTGCATGGAGCATGGATGGAGACACTCAGGAGGCTGGTGTGATCCCATGGCCTGCCGAGCAGGGGCCGTGTCCACGGAGCCAAGCAGGCAGACTAGAGAGCGTTTAGGTGCCCAGGAGGGATATGGGTTCCTGGCGTGAGAGCAGGTTGGCTGGAGGAGCTTCATAAGTATTTGCTGTCTGGATGCTTGGGTGGACGGATGCTTAGATAGTGGATAGATGGTTAGATGCTGTGCTTTCTTCAGACCTCTGTGCCTTAATACTCTGTTCACCTTGGGTGTCCTAAGTCCTTATGGTACTTGACAATTTGTCTCCAGCCTCCTTTCACTCTCTTTTTCCAAGCTCCCTCCCTTGGGTGCCCACAGCATCCTGCAGTCACCTCTAAGCTCTCCACTAACATTGTTGCCTGACTTCTCTGTCTCCATATACTTTAATAATGGAGGGGCCCTGCCTTTCTTTTCTTTGTGTGCCTAGTGTCTGGCTTATAGAGAATATTCAGTCCGTGTATGTTGAATGAACGGATATGTTGCAATAATATCCAAATTCACCAGATTATAGACTCCATGACAGCAAGAGCCACACCTGCCCTAGGTATCATCCTGTCCTCATGTCTGCCTGTGACACAGGCTGGCCTCATGCAGAGGTAGAATCAGAACTTTCTTAAAGGGTAAGATATGAAAAATGTCTCCGAACAAATCTGTGCTCCTAAGAAACTGCCCTAGGACCACACCATTCTTCATTCTTGCTACATCTACTGTAAGTAACTGGGAGACAGACCTTTTTCTATTGAGGGCTTTGGGACTTGGCACACTCACTTATGCACTTCTTCACTTTCTCATTCATTCATTCACTAATTTATTTATTCTTTCAGCATCTTTCAATCTGCTCTGGTCACAAAACCCCTGGTGTTGATATGCTGGTTCTGGACACCGTCCTTCATCAATCAAGCAGGGTGATGGCAGAGGTGGCATCCAAAACCCAGGATGTCCTGAGGGTGTGTTCCTTGCCAGTATGTTCATTCCAAACAACACAATCTGTCTTCATATTCCTAAAGACCTCTGTGAGAAGGAATAGTCATAGGTGCCTTAGGGGAAGAGATGTGAGCCTCCTGAGAAAGACTCCCCTCAGCCAGAGGACGGCTGCTCTGTGAGTTGGGGTACTCTGCTCCATGGGTATAAGGAACTTCCTAGGGGCTGGCTGTGGACCTGGCTGAGCTGCTGCACAGCCATCTATCATGTAGGTCACAGGCTGGGAGAGGTGAGCTCTGACGCCCATTCTAACACAAAGTTTCTTGCAACGTCACTTTCCCTTAATCCACCTTTTATGTTTTTCTAATGTTTTAGCATCTTGAATGCAGAAGCTATGTTTCATAAAGCCAGTGTCATGGTCCAAAATAGGTTAAGTTTGAATCTTTGCTCATTAATTTTGTGATGGCAGGGGAGCTACACAACCTCTCTGAGTCACCTTCCTCCTTCCTCAGTGAAGAGCCCCATACCTTCCTCCTGGTTTTCTGCATATGTGAAAACACCCAGTAGTGCCTTTGGGACAGAATCCCATTTATGGACTCCCAACTCTGTCATTTATAGCCGTGTGACTTCGAAGAAAATAATAGAATTCACCTTTGGAATTCCATTAGTTGATATATGCAAAGCTCTTAGAACAACACCTGCCACGTGTAACATATGAAGCATTATATAAATGTTAGCAATGATTATTATCTGTATGTGCCCTTCTAACACCCTGTATGTCCCAGTGAGTCCTCATTAGGGCATCTTTGAATTGCCCATCTTCATCTGTCCAGTCCCCCATCTGCAGCAGTTCCTTCCCGCCCCATCCCCACCCAGAACCTGGCAGAGCCTGGATCACAACAAAAGCTTAAGTCATCCACAGAAATTACTGAAGGAAGAGGCTGCTGTCACCTGCCACTCAGCTCCACAGCACCGTGTCCAGCTCAAGGACAGCTGGACTTCCCAAGAGCACTGTCTGAGGAGTCCTGCCTTTGGGCCAGCACCACCACATCAGACATCTCCAGGGGGTACCGGGACTCATGCACATTGGTGTCTCCACAAATGGGACCCGAGGGACACTGTTTTCTGGGTGAATGCTCTCCATGGGAGCTGTGGGACCTCAAGGCCCTGATTGCTGTGCCAGCCTCGTGTGCTGGGCCTCTCAGGAACACCCAGGCATGGGCAGGGGGCCTGGGTAACCAACACTTCTCTGTGAGGTGCAAGGGATTCCTGTGAAGCTGCAACTAACCATGTAAACTGAGTCTGTGTTGTTGATAAAATATTTCAGGGAGATGTGAAGTGCTAGTGGCCACAAATCATTTCTGACTTTGCAGCTGGGGAGAGGTTGGTGTTAGGGCAGATGAGAAAGGGAATGCCGGGGGAGTGTCGGGAATTCCAATTAGTTCTGTGCTCAGGGCTGACCCTGTTTTCAAATACTTGACCCAAGGCATGTTTGAAGCAGGAAAATAGGGTCTGGAGGCAGGAAATATAAGGTCAATTCACACTTCAGCTATGACAGGAAATATCCTCTCCTTAGGGCAGACACCGAGTAAATGACTTCATAACTTTACTTCAGCCTCTTCATTTATATAGGGCGTACACCAAGTAGCCAATGGAAACCCTTAGAGGGTATTTAAACCCCTGCAAATTCTGTAACAGGGCCCTCGAGCCCCTATGCTTGGGCCCGCTCCCACCCTGTGGAGTGTACCTTCATTTTCCATAAATTCCTCATTCTTTCCTCACTTTGTTTGTGTGTTTTGTCCTATTCTATGTTCAAGAGCCAAGAACCTGGACACCTTCCACCAGCATCATGTTGACATGAAGCCCTTTGTGTGCAGTTTTCCTATGGGAAGAAGGCCTCAAAGATGGGCTTACTTTCTATAACCCATGTGGAGTCCCATGCTGGGAATCTGAGGGGGCCTCTCCTGGGAAGGTGCTATGAAATACACCTAGGAGAGGGTGTGTGTGTGTGCGTGTGTGTGTGTGTGGTGATGATGGCTGTAGTGGGGTGTGGAACTGTGTGTTTTGAAGTTTTGGGGATTGTATGCACTATAAACAGACTCCAGTTTGTTTCATTAAGGCTAAAGTTTCATTAACCGGAAGATCCCTGGCCTGCTCAGGGACTGAAGAAGAGTTGAACAATGAAGACGCCCACAGTGCAAGGAGTGGGTGGCTTGGGGAAACCTTGGCAGCAAGTGTTTTTGGTTCTCTGGAGATCACGGGTGGGCAACAATTTTCTGTAAGGTGCCAGGTAGTAAATAGTTTCCACTCTGGGGCCACACTCAGTTATGCTTATCCTGTGAAAGGAGCCATAGGCTGCATGCATGAGTGTGGCTGTGATCCGAGGAAACTCTATTACATATTTACAAACACAGGCAGTGGCCGAATTTGGTCCTCAGGCAGCGGGAGCTGGCGCCTGGCCTGGACTGAAGCTATAATTAGGATGGTGATTTCCTCCCTGCGGTCACTGCACTTTTTCCGTGTGGGACTCCATCTCCTCGAAGGAGTGATTCTGTTGGTGAAAGCCAGGCTGTGATTCCGTGGAGGCAGAAGCAGCTCCATCTCGGATGCTGATCTGCCACGTTGACTTCTGATTAACCCCAGTTCCAGGATGACTCTAAGAGTTGGCTTTTATCTACTGTTCCTTGTGTAAGAGCATCTACTTACCTAGTAAATCCTGCCCTTAGGTGAAACCATCTTGACCATAAATCCTGCCCTTAGGCAGATTCACATTCATTCTTGTCTTTCCCTTTCCCTGAGAGGTCCACTTCAACTGTCCTACACGTCTCTTCCCTGGGTCTGAGGGTAACAGCCCAGGGAGACAATTTCTCTGGAGACTGGGGCTTGTTTGTTAAGTCTCTGCTAAATGTTGCTTTCTGAAAAACAATATGTCAGCCTCTTTCCCCGGCCTCTCAGCTTCCCCAGATTTTGGAACAGGTGTACATAGGCCTACCCACCAAGACAGATCGGTTTAGCACCCTAGGCGCAAGCCAGTCAATTCACTGACTCACCACTGACCACAGTGATTGGCTCAAGTTGTTCCAATCAGATTAAAGCAGGGGCTTTTGATCAGTGAAAGGGAGAAAGGTTTTTCTCCTGATCACCTCTCCCTCTCCTTCCCTTCCTCCCTCTCTTCCTCCTGTACAGGAACAGCTGATATCTGTGCAGGAGCACATGAAGTCTGATGTTGTTGTCAAGTCAGGATCCAGGGCTTCTGCCCACATCTCTTTCCAATCAAGTCACACCAGATTGAGCTAATTCCATGTCCTGAGCTGTTACTATGTGCCAAGTGCCAGTGAGTCCCAGTAGGTGGCGAGATGCATGAGCCAGAAGAAACAATTCCCCATGTCCTCAACCAGCTTGTGACTGGCTAGGAAGATGGAAGCACAACCAACAAAATCACAACACAATGTGATGCAGCAAAGATGAAGCATGAGGACAAGGCATTGCCCTTGCATAGAGGAGGTGGTAGGGCTGGAAGAAGGAGGTACTGGACCAGCAGAGGTCATGTCAGAGCAGATGCTGGAAGACACTGGCTTCACTGGGACATATGCACACAGAGAAACATGTGCAGCATCACAAAGGGTGAAAAACCCTGGTGTGCTCAGAGATCCCTCTTTATATCTTTCATAGTCTACCTGCCAAAATGAGACCTGGGCTTCTTTAGAATGACAGACCCAAAGAGGTGCCTCAATGCCATCACTCAATAGCTGATTGAAGCCCCAGCCAGCAGATGCTGGGAGCAGCTGACCTTGGCCGAGCCCATTGACGACAGAGGTGAGGAGCTGGCTCTCCAGGACAGATGGCCTCAGGTTACATGGGCAGCCGTCAAGCTTCTGCCTGATCCACCTCCAAGCAAATTTGCAGCCTTCTGGACTCTGTAATGCACTGCATGAGGCTGGGTTGATGTCGGATAAACTTGCATCCCAATTCTGGCCCAGAAATTTTTCATCTGTGTGACCCTGGGCAAGTCACTTTACGTCTCTTGACTGCAGTTAGCTTATATGCACAAAGACGTTATTTAAATCCATCTCCAAGAGTGGTTGTGGGGCTGGAAAGCATGGGTATAGCCAGCCTGGCACACAGTGGAGCTTAGTAGCTATGAGACAGGAATGCTACTAATCCCATAAGGCTGGTGCCAGGGTGTGCAAGGACTCCTTGGAAGGAGAGGTTGGCAAGGGCCAGAGCTTCAGAACCTGTGGAAACAGGTGAAGACTTCTTTGAGAGATCAAGTCTGTCTATTCTCCCGGGCTGCTTGAGTCATCGGTTGATCCGGATGTGGCCTTAGGCAGGCATGCCACCGTCTTTACCCCTGCGTGACACTCCTAACAAGCCAGGACTTCACACCTGCGTGGATGAGATCAAGACCAACCCATGCACACCTCCTCCCAGGACCGGTCCTGACCTTTGACCTTCGGGCTCCTGCCAGAGCTCTTCCGACTACCTGTAAACCAAAAATAAAATTCTAAGCCTCCCAGTCAACTGCTGGACCTTCATCTTGGCCAAAAGCATTCCAAAGGAAACCCGAAAATCTAGTTCAAGCCATGATGGGAAGGGAAGGTCAGACATACCTCATGATACCCTCATCTCTTTGGAATTCAGGCACAACTGACCAGCATTAGCATGAAAACAAAGATCTTTAGAATGACAAAACAGAATCTTTGGTAGCAATAAGACACCAAATTCCAACCTAACTCTAATATAGTATCACATGAGAAATAGCAGGCCCTGAAAGAAATTGAAGCATTTTCCCACAAAATAGACTTCTTTGGCTTTTTTTTTTTGATAGATTCTTGCTTCGTGCAGGCTGTAATGGAGTGGCAGGATCTTGGCTTACTGCAACCTCTGCCTCCCAGGTTCAAGTGATTCTCCTGCCTCAGTCTCCCAGGTAGCAGGGATCAGAGGCGTGCACCACCACACCTGGCTAATTTTTGTATTTTTAGTAGAGAAGAGGTTTTGCCATGTTGGCCAGGCTGGTCTCGAACTCCTGTGTTCATGAGATACTTCAGCCTCAGCCTCCCAAAGTTCTGGGATTACAGGTGTGAGCCACCGCGCTTGGCCTCTTTCGCATATTTTGAAATGGTCTGTGAAACTGTCCCGTGAGGAGAAAATCTACATTCTATGGAGAATCTCCTTCTGTTTCCAGGTCTTTTCGCTTATCCAGGAGAGAATTAACTGAGTCTGGCACCTTTTAAAATCTGATGAGAAACATTTACCATCCGTTCTCTCTGTACCCTGCTACCTGGGGGTTTCATCTGCAAAATAAGAACCTTGGATTCCACAATCCCTTACTTAACCCAGACTCTCCCTTTATGGATTCCAGGTCTTTATATAATAACTTAACCCTTTCAGCCAATTGACCCACCCTCTTCAAGTTGTCCTGCCTTTCCAGACCAAACCAGTGTGCATCTTACATGTATTGTTTGATGTCTCCCCAGCATGTATAAAACCAAGCTGTCACCTGACCACCTTGGGCCCACATTCTCAGGATCTCCTGGGGCTGTGTCACGGGCCATAGTCACTCATATTTGGCTCAGAAGAAATCTCTTCAAATATTTCACAGTTTGACTCTTTTCATAGACATGTTGAAACACCTGAATGCTAGGGCTTCAACCATGCACCATGTATATCTGTTTAAAATATGTATTTGTTTTAAAAATTATTACAAATAGATTAATTGATATTTCTGTTTTTAAAATTAAGCCTGATACTATTAAAACAAACAAACAAAAAACAGCTTAGATGGGCCAGGACATTCCTGCTGTGGAGGAAGGCTGTTTGAAAGAGCCTTTACCATGCATAGCTTGGTGAGGCAGCTTTCACAAAACCTCCACATTCCTTGTCTATGTCTGCACCCACATTTCCAATGAACAGCATGGGTAGAATGGATTGCATTGAGCCTCTTTGGACACTGATGGACTTAGCAGCAAGGCCATTATGCTATTTGATGTTTGGAGGTGGAGGGCCCCCAGGGGGGATTTGTTGTCATTGTTGGGTACTGACTCCTGCATTTGTGGCCAGAGCATTTTCACAGTTGCG
The DNA here is from genome assembly GCF_009828535.3 of Hylobates moloch. Taxonomy (NCBI): domain Eukaryota; kingdom Metazoa; phylum Chordata; class Mammalia; order Primates; family Hylobatidae; genus Hylobates; species Hylobates moloch. The sequence continues at coordinate 114,119,129 of NW_026652284.1, forward strand.
GTCCACTCTGCAGGCTTGTCAGCAGCCTCTGCAAATTGCAGGTCGCCTCCCTCAAGTTGCTAAACCTTGAAAAGAGCAGGACCTCAGCTGCCCAGACGGAGAGTGGTGTCTCTTTCCAAACCTATGGCCAGTTGGGTGGGTGCCCCAAAGGAGCACTGGGGGTTCAGTGAAGTGTGAATTCAAGTTCTAGAATGCTCTCATTATGTGCAACCAAGGGGCTGCCTCTTGGTGGCTTGTTGCCTCTTTCCTTTCCCTTAGATGTGGTGGGAAGAGCCCCACTGCAGGGCGAGGAGCCAGGGGAGAGGTACAGAGCCTTTCTGAGCCCCAGAGTTGTGGCCCGAGAGACCCCAGTAATGCCAACTATCACCAGGCGGGATCCTAGGAGTGTCACATGCGAGACTCATAACAGGGGCTTAAGTGAGATCACGTGCTCTGCTGGCTATCCTGGGTCTGTGAGAACATTGACTGAGGTCCCAGGTGACAATGGCCTGCTATGCCCAGCTGGTGGATGGTGAGAAGAGGCCTCACTGAAACCACCTATCGCATCCAAGATCTTTACTGCAGGACTCCGAGCCACAGAGTGGGGTAGGGGAGCTCTGGGGAACACAGATAGCTTTACAGCTTCTGCTTAGACAATAACTGTCTCTCAGGGCTGGGGGAGCCCAGGGCAGGCCGTAGGGCTCCACAGGGAAGCAGCAAGAGAAGTTCCCTGGGTGGCCTTAGGACCAATCTTCCCTCCTTTCTCAAGTGTATGCAATGTGCTGTGCGAGGCCCTGGAGCTGCACTGCCCTTCTACTGCAATCTGTTTAATGGTAACTTCTTTTAGCTCTCTGGACATGTTGAGGGTGGGAGGGATGTCACCAAATTGTAAATCATCCAGCTGAGGTGAGTGATTTTTGCACCGGACATTGTGCCAGGCATGGGGGTAAATAAGGCCCCCTGCCTGGCCCCCTGTTCTGGGTGCACAGTTGACTGCACAAGAATATGCTCTGCAACAAAGGATCAAAACAAGCCCAGAGAAGAGAGGGTCTCTAAGGGGACGACTGTGTGAGCTCAGCTCCTGTCTGGGCCTTGTGGAGGATACAAGAAATGAGCACATCTTTTGTGCCCTCTGTTGGTGTGGATTCGAACCTTCTGGCTGCGTGGAGTCATCATTTAATATTTATTTATTTATTTGTTTTTTCTTTGAGACAGGGTCTCACTCTGTTGCCCAGGCTGGAATGCAGTGGTGTGATCACAGCTCACTGCAGCCTCTACCTCCTGGGCTCAAGCAATCTTCCCACCTTAGCCTCCTGAGTAGCTGGGACTACAGGCACACACTACCATTCCTGGATAATGTTTTAAAATGTTTCGTAGAGATGAGGTCTCACAATGTTGCCCAGGCTGGTCTCCTGGGCTCAACCGATTCTCCTGCCTCAGCCTCCCAAAGTGCTGGGAGCACTTTGGCCACCACACCTGGCCATCATTTAGTATTTAAACAATTATCCCATGTAGAGGTAAAAACCCAGACTTCTCCCTTACTCTGAAAGTTTCAAGGATTCTCAGAGACTTCCTCATTTTCTCAGTTTCTCTTGCACCAGTTCTATGCTTTAACATTAAATTAGTCATCCCAAATACATTTTCTTTCTTTGTCTTGGTTTGGGTCCCCTTACACCCTGAGATGATAATTCAGTGCAAGTTTTCTGTTTAAAAAATTATCCCAGGAAACACTAGTCCTGTAAGTGAAGGGGCTACATTGTCTGGGGTATATAAGCTGGGGTTCATTGTCATGCGCCAGGAAAATTTAGGGCATGGACACACATGAGGAGTTTAGGAGTGGAGGTTTAATAGGTAGAAGAGAAGAGAAGAGAAGAGAAAGAGAAATAGCTTTCTCTATAGAGGAAGGGGTCTCCCAACGTAAAGGACCAGCTGGTGGCAAATGCGCTGAGTTTTATAGTTCACTTTGAGGACGTGGTGTCTGATTTACGTGGGGCTCACAGATTAGCTAGATCAGGTATAACGTTTACATAGCGCGCAGAGAAGGCTGGTCGCCCACCCTGATCTTCTTATGCAAATGGGCTTTCCAGTTGATCCGTGCCAGCTTATCTGCTCCTTGCAATACACGTGGCTGGCAGAGAAGGGAAGATGGAGCCGCCGTCTTGAAAATATCTAGTCCTTAGTTCCTCCTGGCATTCACCCGTTCAAGCTCCCAGTTTGCAGGCTGCTCTTTGTTAGAAAATGATTTGGGGCTGCTTTTCATTAAAAAGAATAGCATTACCGAGGACTCCCATGCCCTTACTATCTGCCTAAGTAATTTCTCCTTAACTCCTGTATCATAAGGATGTGGGGAGGTGGTGAGGGAAAGAGGGTCACTTAAGGGTGTGTTATGAAGCCAGGTACTACTGTGGGCAGCTGAGCTTAGTCCACTGGGGGCTCTGAGAGATTACATAGAATGTGATGCAAAGTTGTCTCCACTGAGGGGCAAGGAAGCTCGGATATTTATCCCCCACTTCCTCTGTCTGTCGCTGGCTGAGGGCTGATTCCGGGGCCTAACGCAGGCTGATGTGGGTGGCCTCTAGAAGTTGGAAAACGAAAGTCCTCCCCTGAGGAGTTCAGAGGCCTTAGAGGGAGCAGCAAAGGTGACAGCTATCTACAATGTCATGCAAAATGTGACATAGTATGAGCGAGGGCGGACAGCCTTGGGAACCAAGAAGGGTTCTTGCACCAGCTCGCGGGTGCTGAAGAAGCTTGCTACAAAGATGAAATAGCTGAGCTCCTTCTGAAAGTAAACTGGGGGTCAGCCAGGGGTGAAAGGCAGCCCTGGGATGGTGGACTCCCAGGGAACGTCGTGGAAGAGCCGCATGAGAGGGAAACAGCACAGTGTATTAGGAATACATAGGTGACTTACCCAACACTGGAGGACTGGTGGGGGCTGAGGCAGGAGGTGAGGCTCAGGGGGTCATCAGCACCAGGTGCGAAGCACTGGGGCAGCAGGAAGAGCGGGGTACTCCAAGGAACAATGGGGCCAGGTGTGGGGTCTTGGCATCCTCGTTACACCCAGTGGAGTTTGGGAGAAGGAAGGGGAGGGTGGGGTCACTCTCCCTCTTGGATCCCCCATCACATTGTGCTCGGCAGCTGGGCAGCTCCAGCCACCCAGGGCCCAGTGCTTTATGAATATTAACCCGTTTACTTTTCAGAACCACTTTGTGGAGTAAATGGTATTATTTAATCCACTGCACAGATGAGGAAACTGAAGCACAAGGATGTTAGATTACTTTGTTGAGGTTAACATTGTCGAATAGAGATGTGGTAGACCGAATAATGTCCCCCACAAAGATGTCCATGTCCTAATTCTGGGAACCTCTAAATATGTTATTTCACATGGCAAAGGGACTTTGCTGACGTGATTAAGTTAAGAATCTTGAGACGGAAGAATTATCCTAGATTATTTGAGTGAGCCCAGTGTAATCACAGTGGTCTCTACAAGAGGAAGGCTGGAGTGGCAGCATTGGTGGGGATGTGATAACAGAAACAGTGTTAGGAGTGATGCAGCCACAAGCCAGGAAATTCAAGCGGCCTCTGGAAGCTGGCAGAAGCAAGGAACATGTCCTGTCCTAGAGCCCCAGAAGGAACCCTGTATTGTTGATACCTTGAATATAGCCCCCTAAGTCCATTTTGGACTTTCTGACCTTCAGAACTATAAGATATTCAATTTATGTTGTTTTAAGCTGCAAAGTTTGTGAAAATCTGTTAAAATAGCAACAAGAAAGTAATACAATATGTAATGGGCTCCATTCTACCTAGTAGATGGAGTGTGAGTTCCCTATGTGACACTGAGGTGGGAAGACAGACGTGTAAAGGACAGATTCATTGCACAAGTAAGCCTCTGGGATGCCCTAAATTCTAAAGTCTTTGGCGTAACAGTCATGATCCATTACGATCTTTCTGAATTGCCATGTTCCCCACCTTCCCCCTGCTAACCTTCCCCAGCCCCTGGCATTGCGGCTTCCCCTGGTGAGGCCATGCTATTCATCTGCGCCTCGAATGCTCAGCCCTCAAAGCTCATCCCGCTGGTTCCTCTACCTGGAGACCGCTTTTCCCCAGGTTCAGTTTACTCAGATCATTCTTGTCTTTCGAGGTTAACGACAGCAGGAGGTTTTTATACATCTTGGACAAAAGGACTCGGTCTTTTGGGAACTGGACTATTTATAGTATTTGAGCTTCTAAAAATTCCTATAGAGGATTATGGAAGACTTTGTTCCTCGCCAGCTATGGGGTTGGCACACATCAGATTTTTAAGTTAGAGATAGTCTGGAATGCTCCTAGGTGGGCGTGAGGGGCGGGAGAAAGGAGAAAGTATTGTTATTGAACACCCCTTTCTGCCAGGTGCTGCAGGGGCCCTTCTCCTTTTTGTGCTTCTTATCCAGGTTGGCGAGCACATGTTTAACAGAATGGGCTTCAGAGCCAGAATGTTCACCTTCAAATTCAAACGTTGCCAGCTTCTAGCTATCTAACCTAGGGCAACATCTTGATCTCTATTCTTTTCTTTCCTCATCTATAAAATGAGAATAACAGCATAGGCCTTGTTGTGAAGATCACATATTTAATGCATTTTTAATATTATTTTTATTTTATTTTATATGAGAGAGGATCTTGCTCTGTTGCCCAGGCTGGAGTGCAGTGGTGTGATCATGGCAACCTTGAACTCCTTCATGCAACCTTGAACTCCTGGGCTCAAGCGATCTTCCCACTTCAGCCTCCCTTGTAGCTGGGACTACAGGTGTGTTCCACCACACCCTTCTTATTTTTTTGTAGTGATGGAGGGTTATCACTATGTTGCCCAGGCTATTCTCAAACTCCTTGGCTCAAGCGACCCTCCCGCCTGGGCCTCCCAAAACACTGGGATTACAGGTGTGAGCCACTGTGCCTGGCCCATTTTTAACACTCTTCAAATGGTCTCTGACATCTGGAGGATGTGAAATAGCTGCTAGGTGTTATAATGATGATCATCAATGTCATAGTTACAGCATCCTTATTTCTTACTCCACGAAAAAGATTTATTCTCATCTCTATTTTGGAGGTGACAAAACTGAGGCTCAGGGGTGTAAGGGTTTGCATGTCCAAAGCCACGTGGAGAGTGGATCAGAGATGGCTTTCAGTACCAGAGCTCTCTTTTAGTGCCGAGCAATTTCTGAAACTTTTTTTTCCTCTGTACATCCAGGACACACAACACTTGGGCTGTCTCTTCCCAGTGATCCGATTCCCAGGCCCTTGGGCTCTGTCAGTTCAGATTCCCAGTGTGCTCAGAGGCTCTGTCCTTCAATAATGAGTTCTCTGTCAATTACCAGCTCCTGCCCAGCAGCCTCCGGGGCAGTGTCGGCCAATTGTTCTGTCAGGCTGGGGGCTGAGCAGAGTGTCTCAATTTGGGCGGCTACTCAGTGGTCAATCACAATCTAAAACAGAGACATCAGGGTGGCCTTATGCCTGGTGATTTCTGGAAACCAGCCAGTCCTTCTCCCCAATGAGACACTCCATTTCTCAGCATGCAGTTTTCTACCAGACTTTTAATGCTAAGCCAGGCTAGTCCTAATTGTAATTGGTTCTGGCTAGTTCCCGTAGGAGCTGTTAAATCTTTTATTTGCTCACTCTCTGGGGAAGTCCTCCACCTTTGGGAACTAACCCTTACACCCCTGAGAAAAGGTGTCTCCCCTGACCCTTGCTAGAACATATTCTTTCACTCCTGTCCCACCTCACCCCAGGCATCAGCAGTATCTTTAAATGGACATTATTTTTAATCTTCTAGAAAAATTAGTGTGCCCTGATTTCTTTGGTAGACCTTAAGCCTAGGGCTCCAGACATCTGCTTCCCTGTAGGGAGTATTTGTTGGCAAATCAACCTTCTATTCAATAAGAACGAGCCAGTAGAAGCCCTGCGAAATTATCCTTGCACTTTCTACAGGTTTCATTGGAAGTTTATGGTGTTCAACATGCGTGGTCACTAAGTTTAAATGGTGCATTGATTTAGGATTTACCTCTTAGCTGGAAATGGTTTCTCATCAGCCCAGGATCCTAGTAACTGCACAGAGCTGGAGCTGTCTGTGGTCACAAAACACTTGTCACAGCTATGATCCTATTTGGTACTGAGAGTAAGTCTTCAAAGTAGGGGTTATTATTATCGCTGTTTACCAGATGAGGAAATGGGGCTCAGAATGGTGAAATAATTTGCCCCAAGGCCAAACAGTTATGACAGACCCAGGATTTGAACCTGATGTCACTTGGATGCCAAGCTTCTTGTTCTTTTTACTGTGTCCATTTTCAATTGTCTGTTCATTTATTCCAAGCCTATTTATTGAGAGCTTACCAGACAATGATCTAGGCCCCAGGAGCCCAGAAGCAATGAAATGGTTTCCACCCTGGGGGAGAAAAGCAATGAACAGACAATATTGGAAAGTGGTAATTGCTCTGCAGAGAATTTAAATAAGGTGAGGCTGGTGGAAGTGTAAACTGGGATAGGCTCTGTAAAGAGCAATTGGGCAATAGCTATCAACATTTAAAATGTGCATCGACTTTGATGTGGCAGTTTGGCTCCTAGGAAATTTGTCCTACAAACATGTTAGCACATACGCAAAGCAACTCATATGTGTACAAGGATATTCACTGCATCACTGAACTAGCAAAAAAAAGGGGAAACAATTTAAATGTCCATCAATACAGAATACAGTGTATCCCTACAATAGGGCCCTCTGGAACTATTAAAAAGAGTAAATAGACGGATAGAAATACAACACAACATCTAAGATGTTTTGTCAAGTGAAAAAAGCATCTTATAGAACAGCATATTGAGTGTGCTGCCATTTAATTATGGGAAAAATCAAACAAAAGAATACATGTATGTTATTAATCACATAGTCCACATGAAGAAAGACTATGTGAGAAAGTAGGGACAAGAATTACCTCCAGGGACTATTGGGATGGCTGGAGAAAGGAGAAGGAAAAAAATGTTTGCTTTTTTCCCTGCTTGTATAACCTTTGGTATCTTTTGAATGTACATGCACTGATTATTCCAGAACATATGTTAAATTTATTTGTTGTTATTATTATTTCAATAATTTTTGGAGAACAGGGGGTGTTTGGTTACACGGGTAAGTTCTTTAGTGGTGATTTCTGAGATTTTGGTGCATCCATCACCTGAGCAGTGTACATGGTACCCAATGTGTAGTCTCTTATTCTTCAACCTCCCTCCCAATCTTCCCCTCAAGGTTTCAGAGGTCATTATATGATTCTTACACCTTTGCATCCCCATGGCTTATATCCCACTTATAAGTGAGAAGACATGATATTTGGTTTTCCATTCCTGAGTTGCTTCACTTAAAATAATGGTCTCCAACTCCATCCAGGTTGCTGTGAATGCCATTATTTTGTTCCTTTTAATGACTGAGTAGTATTCCATGGTATGTATATACCACACATTTTCTTTATCCACATGTTGATTGATGGGCATTTGGGCTGGCTCCATATTTTTGCAATTGCGAATTGTGTTGCTATAAACAGGCTTGTGCAAGCATCTTTTTCATATAGTGAATTCTTTTCCTCTGGGTAGATAGCCAGTAGTGGGATTCCTAGATCGAATGATGGATCTACTTTTAGTTATTTAAGGAATCTCCACACTATTGTCCATAGTAGTTGTACTTGTTTACAGTCCCACCAGCAATATAAGTGTTTCCTTTTCGCCATATCCACGCCAACATCTATTCTTTTTTGATTCTTTAATATGGCCGTTCTTGCAGGAGTAAGATGGTATCACATCGTGGTTTTGATTTGCATTTCCCTGATAATTAGTGATGTTATTTTTTTCATATGTTTATTGGCCATTTGCATATCTTCTTTTGAGAATTTTCTATTCATATCCTTAGCCCAGTTTTTGATGAAATTATTTTTTTTTCTTGCTGATTTGTTTGAGTTCCTTATAGATTCTGGATATTAGCTCTTTGTCGGATGCATAGTTTGCAAAGATTTTCTACCACCATGGGTTGTCTGTTAATCTGCTGATTATTTCTTTTGCTGTGCAGAGGCTTTTTAGTTTAATTAGGTTCCATCTATTTATCTTTGTTTTTGTTGCATTTGCTTTTTGGTTCTTTGTCATGAACTCTTTGCCTAAGCCAATGTCTACAAGAGTTTTTCTGATGTTATCTTTTAGAATTTTTATGGTTTCAGGTCTTAGATTTATGTCTTTCATCTATCTTGAGTTGATTTTTGTGTAAGGTGAGAGATGAAGATCCAACTTCATTCTTCTACCTGTGGCTTGCCAATTATCCAAGCACCGTTTGTTGAATAGGGTGTCCTTTCCCCACTTTATGTTTTTGTTTGGTTTGTCAAATACCAGTTGGCTGTAAGTATTTGACTTGATTTGTGGGTTCTCTTTTCTGTTCCATTGGTCTACATCCCTGTTTTTATACCAGTTCCATGCTGTTTTGGTAACTATAGCCTTGTAGTAAAGTTTGAGGTTGGGTAATGTGATGCCTCCAGATATGTTCTTTTTGCTTAGTCTTTCTTTAGCTGTGCTGGCCCTTTTTTGGTTCCACATGAATTTCAGGATTGTTTTTTCTAGTTCTGTGAATAATGATAATGGTATTTTGATAGGAATTGCATTGAATTTATAGATTGCTTTTGGCAGTATGGTCATTTTCACAACATTGATTTTACCCATCCATGAGCATGGGTTGTGTTTCCATTTGTTTGGGTCATGTATGACTTCTTTTAGCAGTGTTTTGTAGTTTTCCTTGTAGAGATCTTTCACTTGTTTGGTTAGGTATATTCCCAAGTATTTTATTTTATTTTATTGCAGCTGTTGTAAAAGGGGTTAAGTACTTTATTTGATTCTCAGCTTAGTTGCTGTTGATGTACAGCAGTGCTACTAATTTGTGTACATTGATTTTGTATCCTGAAACTTTACTGAATTCATTTATCAGATCTAGGAGCTTTTTGGATGAGTTTTTAGGGTTTTTGAGGTATACAATCATATCATTGGCGAACAGTGACAGTTTTTACTTCCTGTTTACCAATTTAGATGCTACTTATTTCTTTCTCTTGTCTGCTTGTTCTGGCTAGGACTTCCAGTATTATTTTGAATGGAAGTGGTGAAAGTGGACATCCTTGTCTTGTTCCAGTTCTCAGGGGGAATGCTTTCAACTTTTCCCCATTCAGTGTAATGTTGGTTGTGGGTTTGTCATAGATGTCATTTATTACCTTAAGGTATGTCCCTTCTACGCTGATTTTGCTGAGAGTTTTAATCATAAAGCAATACTGGATTTTGTCAAATGCTTCTGTGCATCTATTGCGATGATCATATGATTTTTGTTTTTAATTCTGTTTGTGTGATGAATCACATTTATTGACTTGTGTATGTCAAACCAACTCTGCATCTCTGGTATGAATTCTACTTGATTATGGTGGATTATCTTTTTGATATGCTGTTCGATTCAGTTAGCTAGTATTTTGTTGAGGATTTTTGCATCTATGTTCATCAGTGATGTTGGTCTGTAATTTTCTCTTTTTGTTATGTCCTTTCCTGGTTTTGGTATTAGGGTGATAATGGCTTCATAGAATCATTTAGGAAGGAGTCCCTCTTTCTCTATCTTTTGAAATAGTTTCAGTAGAATTATACCCATTCTTCTTTGAATGTCTGATAGAATTCAGCTGTGAATTCATCTGGTCCTGGACTGTTTTTATTGGCAATTTTTTAAATTAGTGTTTCAATCTTGCTATTGTTATTGGTTGGTTCAGAGTTTCTATTTCTTCTTGGTTGATAGGAAGGTTGTATATTTCCCCGAATTTATCTATCGCTTCTAGGTTTTCTAGTTTGTGTGCATAACAATGTTCATAGTAGTTTTGAACGATCTTTTTTATTTCTGTGATATTGGTTGTAATATCTCGCGTTTCATTTCTAATTGAGCTTATTTGGATCTTCTTGCTTCTTTTCTTGGTTAATCTTGCTAATGGTGTATCACTTTTGTTTTTTTTTTTTGTTTTGTTTTGTTTTTTTTTGAGATGGAGTCTCACTCTGTCGCCCAGGCTGGAGTGCAGTGGTGCAATCTCGGCTCACTGCAAGCTCCGCCTCCCGGGTTCATGCCATTCTCCTGCCTCAGCCTCTCCGAGTAGCTGGGACTACAGGCGCCCGCCACCACGCCTGGCTAATTTTTTGTATTTTTAGTAGAGACAGGGTTTCACCGTGGCCTCAATCTCCTGACCTCGTGATCCGCCCGCCTGGGCCTCCCAAAGTGCTGGGATTACAAGCGTGAGCCACTGCACCTGGCCTTGTGTATTTTTTAAAAGAATCGGCTTTTTGTTTTATTTCTTGCTTGTATTTTTGTTGTTGTTTGTTTCAATTTAATTTGGTTCTGCTCTGATCTTTGTTATTTCTTTTCTTCTGCTGGGTTTGGGTTGTTTGGTTGAACAAAAGAAATGATTTGTTTTTTTCTGGTTTCTCTAGTTCCTTGAGGTGTGAGCTTAGAGTTTCTATTTGTGCTCTTTCAGACTTTTTAATGTAGACATTTAATGCTATAAACTTTCCTTTTAGTACTGCTTTTGCTGTATCCCAGAGGTTTTGATAGGTTGTGTCACTATTGTTCAGTTCAAAGAATTTTTTAATTTCTGTCTTTATTACGTTGTTGACCCAGAGATCTTTCAGGAGCAGACTATTTAATTTCCATGTATTTGTATGGTTTTGAGGGTTCCCTTTGGAGTTTTCAAGTTTTATTCCATTGTAGTCTGAGACAGTACTTGACATAATTTCAATTTTCTTAAGTTTATCAAGCCTTGTTTTGTGGCCTGTCATATGGTCTATCTTCAGGAATGTTCCATTTGCTGATGGAAAGAATGTGTATTCTGCAGTTGTTGGGTAGAATGTTCTGTAAATAGCTGTTAAGTCCATTTTTTTGCGTGGAGTATAGTTTAAGTCCATTGTTTCTTTTAAAACTGTTGTTGCTTTAAATCTGTTTTACAATTAAATACACATTTCCCATACAATCCAGCAACCCTACTCCCAGGTTCATTCAGGAGAAATGACAACCTATATTCATACAAACACCTATATGTGAATGTTCATAGTGGTTTTATTCATAATCACCAAACATTCCAAACTGTCCAAATGTCCTTCTACTGGATAATGGATAAACAAAATATGATACATTCATACAGTTAAAAAAAAAGTCCGTTTTGTCTGATATAAGAATAGCTACTCCTGCTCACTTTTCCATTTGCATGGAATATCTTTTTCCAAACCTTTACCTTAAGTTTATGTGAGTTCTTATGTGTCAGGTGAGTCTCTTGAAGACTGCATATACTTGGTTAGTGGATTTTTATCCATTCTGCCATTCTGTATCTTTTAAGTGGAGCATTTAGGCCATTTACATTCAATGTTAGTATGGAGATGTGAGGTACTCTTCTCTTTATCATTCTAGTTGTTGCCTGAATACTTTTTTTTCATTGTGTTATTGCTTTATGGCCCTGTAAGATTTATACTTTAAGGATGTTCTATTTTGGTGTATTTTGAGGTTTTGTTTCAAGATTTAGAACGCCTATTAGCATTTCTTGTAGTGCTCATTTGGTAGTCACAAATTCTCTCAGCATTTGTTTGTCTGAAAAAGACTTTATTTCCTTCATTTATGAATCTTACTTTTGCTGGATTCAAAATTCTTGGCTGATAATTATTTTGTTTAAGGAGGCTAAAGATAAGACCCCAATCCCTTCTGGCTTGCAGGGTTTCTGCTGAGAAATCAGCTGTTAATTTAATAGGTTCTCCCTTATAGATTACCTGATGCTTTTGCCTTGTAGCTCCTAAGATTCTTTCCTTCATCTTGACTTTAGATAACCCGATGACTATAAGTCTAGGTGACTATAGTTTTGCAATGAATTTCTAGGGTGTTCTTTGAGCTTCTTATATTTAGATGTCCAGATCTGTAGCAAGACCAGGGAAGTTTTCTCGATTATCACCTCAAATAAGTTTTTTAAACTTAGATTTTTCTTCTTCCTTAGGAACATCAGTTATTCTTTTGTTTAGTCATTTAACATAATCACAAGTTTCTTGGAGGTTTTGTTCTTTTTTATTTTTTGACATGTTTTACTCTGTCACCCAGGTCGGTGTGCAGTGGCACAATCTCAGCTCACTTGAACATCTGCCTCCCAGGTTCAAGTGATTCTCCCACTTCACCCTCCTAAGTAGCTGGGACTACAGGTGTGCACCACCCTGTCTGGCTAATTTTTGTATTTTTTGGTAGAGACAAGGTTTCACCACGTTGGCCAGTGTGGTCTCAAACTCTTGACCTCAAGTGATCCTCCTGCCTCAGCCTCCCAAAGTGCTGGGATTACAGGTGTGTTCATTTCTATTTGTCTTTAGTGAATTGGGTTAATTTGAAAGCCTTGTCTTTGAGCTCTGAAGTTCTTTCTTCTATTTGTTTAATTCTATTTTTGAAAAGTTCCAGTGGATTTTGCATTTCTTTAAGTCTGTCTTTAATTTCCAGAAGTTGTGATTGTCTTTTCTTTAAGATATCTATTTCTCTGGAGACCTTTTCATTCGTATTCTGTATTATTTTTTAAATTTCTTTAAGTTGGTTTTCACCTTTCTCTGAATCAGAGAAAGGTGAAACAGGGAAGGAGTATTAAGCTACTCTGAGTAGCTTAATAATCAATCTTCTGAATTCTTTATCTAGCAATACAGAGATTTCATCTTTGTTTAGATCTATTGCTCGAAAGATAGTGCAATCTTTTGAGGGTGTTATAGAACCTTGTTTTGTCATATTGCCAGAATTACTTCTCTGGTTCCTTCTTAATTGGGTAGACTATTTCAGTGGAAAGATCTGAAACTCAAGGGCTGCAGTTCAGATTTTTTTTGTCCCATGAGTTGATCCCTTGATATGGTGCTCTCCCCCTTCTCCTAGAAATGGGGCTTCCTGAGAGCTGAACTGCATTGATTATCATTGCTTTTCTGGATCTAGCCACCCAGCAGGGCTTCCAGGCTCTGGGCTGGTGCTGGGAAATGTCTGCAAAGAGTCTTGTTCTGTGATTTGTGTTCAGATGTCCCAGCTGTGGATAATAGCACCTGTTCCAGTGGAGGTGGCAGGGGAGTGAAGTAGACTCTGTAGGAGTCCTTGGTTGTAATTTTGTTTAATGTATTGGTTTTTTCAGATTCTCATTATGCTAGCAGTGAAGGTGTTACATGGACATACTAAGGACCTCTAATTAGTCACGGTATTGCAGGTGGTGGAATTAGCTGTTGTTTTCTCCTTCTTCGGAGCAAGGTTGCTCTTTTATGAGTTACTGGAATGGCTTAAGTTGGTTGACCTCCAGCCAGGAGGTGGCACTTCAAAAAAGCACCAGCTACAGTAGTAGAAAGGGCATATAGTCCTGCCTTACATTGGCCAGGATAAGTACTGGGGTTTCTCAGGTGATGGGCGGGGCCATATTTATTCTAACAGTGTATGTCTTTTGTCTTGAGCTACTAGAGCAGATAGAGGAAAGCCATCAGGTGGGGGCAGGGTTGGGTCTGAGCTCAGACTCTCATTTGGCAGGGCTTGCTGCGACCACTGTGGGGGATTTGGGGTAGTTCTCAGGCCAATGGAGTTATGTTCCCATGGGGGGTTATAGCTGCCTCTATTGCATTATACAGGTCACCAGGGAAGTGGGGGAAAGCCGGCATTGACAGGCCTCACCCAGCTCCCAGGGAGCCAGCAAGGCCAGCCTCTTGACGTGCCCCAACGACAGCACTGAGTTTATATCCAGGCAGCCATTGAACAGGGTTGAGATCTTGCCCCAGGTTACAAGCCTTCCTGCTGAGAAAGCAAGCAAGGCTGTCAGGCCTCACTCCTCCCCACCTACCTGCACCTTTGGCTGTGGCTTCTGTACTCATATCTGCACTTCCCATTGGTCCCCCCATGATTCCACTCAGGAAAATTTGTTGAAATTATTACAAAGTTCAGCTAGGAGCTTCTTTCACCCTGTGGACCCTCTCCAATTCCACTGGCTGTCTTCCCTTCTCCAAGGATCCCTGTGAGATAAGGCCAAAAATGGCTTCCCTGGGCTCAAGCTGGGGACAAGGAATGCCTATAGGGCTTTTCCCACTGCTTCTTCTACTTTTATATTTCATTTGGTTCTCTAAATCCATGTCAGCTGTAAGTAAGGTTAAATCCTTCTCCCGTGATCTGGATTTTCAGGTTCCCCAATAGGAATGTGTGCTCAGAGGCAGATTTTTTTTCTCTCACGCTTTGAAAACTCACAGATTTTTGGCTGTCCTGTGGAGTTTGCAGAGGTAAGCTGTTTCTTTCAAAGGGTCTGTGAATTCTTTGAGTTTTCCTGTACGTTCCTGTGGTGATTCTGGGAGCAAAAGTTTGCAATGTGAGTCTCCACATACTGTTCTTTCTGTCCATCTGAGCAGGAGCTGCAGGTTAGTCCTGTCTCCTGCCCACCATTTTCTCCCTCTCTCCCATACATTAAATTTGTAAAGAGGTCAATGTGAGTGACTAGTGGTTGATCAATGAAGATTTCTCTGTAGATGTGAGGTAACAGTAAGCTTTGAATGAGAAAATGCCATATGCCAGTTAGGGGTTAAAACTTCCTGGCAGAGGGAACAGCTCATATGAAAGTCGGGAGTGTGAATGAGCTGGTCATGAGGAACTGGAAGACGACCAGTGTTGGGGAGCTGAGGAGGTGAGGAAGACAGCCACATGGGATTAGCCTAATGATATTGGCTGGGCACAGACCATATATAGATGTTTTTGTCAACCAGCATAGGAAATTTGGACTGTTTTTGTTGTTGTTTTTGAGATAGGATCTTGCTCTGTCACCTAAGCTAGAGTACAGTGGTACAATCACAATTCAGAGAAGGCTTGGCCTCCTGAGCTCAAGGGATTCTCCTGCCTCAGCCTCCCAAGTAGTTGAGAGAGCAGGCGCGTGCCACCACAACTGGCTATTTATTATTATTATTATTTTGTAGAGACAAGGTATCACTAGGTTGCCCAGGCTGGTCTTGAACTCCTGGTCCCAAGTGATCCTCTTGCCTCAGCTTCCCAAGTATTGAAACTACAGGTGTGTGCCACCACACTTAGCTATTTTTTATTTTTATTTTTTGTAGAGACAGTGTCTTACTATGTTGCCCAGGCTGGTCTTGAAGTTTTGGGCTCAAGTGATACTTCTACCTCAGCCTTTCAATGTGCTAGGATTGCAGGCATGAACCACTGCACCTGGCCAAAAGTTTGGACTTTTTTCTCCTCAGTTTCCATAGGCTTTATTGGTATATACACTTTAGAAAAGAATGATTCATCCTATGGTTTCCACATCAGCGGTGTGGAAAGCCATGCCTAGGGATAAGTCAAACAGTGCTGCAGGGATAGCTGCTTTGTCCAACTCTTGTGCAGGGATCCAGTCCTAAGCACCAGACTTGTAGTCAGCCAATTCTTCAGCTTTCAAGCATAGGCTGATTTCTTTTTCAGCACTTTTTATGACTCACTGCCATGATATTCCTGCCAACTTAAATGCAGACATCCCCGCATATGGTGCTCAGCTTAGACTGCACTGGATTGGTGTTCCCAAGCCAGGAGTTTGCATTCTCTTCCAAGGATGATGAGAAGATATTGATGGATTCTAAACAGGCAAAAGCCAGTTCTAATTTATGTTTGAAAGTGATTATTCTGCTGGGCTGAAGAAAGAGTTGAAAGGAACTAGAGAAGTAGCAAGAAAAACAGCTGGAAGCTACTGCATTCATCCACAGGAGACGTGATGGTGGCTTCACCAGTGGACGAGGTATGACAATAAGGAAAATGCACAGATATGGAGTAGGTTTTGGAGTTAGGGCAACTAGACTTGCTTATTGAAAGACTGAGTGTAGGGTCTGTGCAAAAGAGAATCTCAGATAATTTCTACTGTTTTGGCTTGAGCAACTGGATACCATGTACCATGGTGAAGAAGACTTGGAAAGAACAGATCTGGAGAAGAATCAATAGCTCCATTTGGATCACATTAACTCTAACATTCCTACTGAGATCATCGTTCCTCCTGAGACACAATGTCTATGTGGAATGTCCAGTACATCTTTGTGTATAAGTAGTCATAGAGCTAGGGAGAGGTAAGGACTGGAAACAAGAACTTGAGTACTTAGATAATATTTATGACCCTAGGAACAAATAAGAGAGTTTAGTGAATGAGAAAGGCCTTAAGAGTCTCCAACTTTGCCAAGTCAAGCAGAGACACAAGATCAAGGAAATGAGGCTGAAGCAGTGGGAGGAGGATAGAATCAGCCAGTGAGTTAGGGGGGATATTTGAGAAGTGAGCATGATGGAAGTCAAGAGAAGGGCAGAAAGACATGATTCTTGAAAGAGGAAGTGATCAGCCAGGTCAGCTTCTGCTAAGTGATTATTGGAGACCATGCAGGAAAAAAATATTTGTTTGGTCATGAGGACAGAAACCCAATCAAAATGAACCAAGGAGTGGACTGAAGGTGAGAAAATGAAGATGGACACACAGTTTTCAAATACCCTTTAGTGCAGGAAAGTGGATAAATTGGAAGGAGCTAGAAGTACTATAGAGGCAAAGAAGGTTTTTGTTTGTTTTATTTGCTCTAAATTATAGAGACACTAGAACATTTGGTATGCTAATTAGGATGATCTTGTAGAGTGGGCATGGCTTAGCATGCAGACAGGAGAAAGAGGATATAGGAGCAGGAGCAAAATCCTTGAGTAGATGAGGTTGAATGATGTCTACAAAAACAAGTGGAGGCTTTACCTGTAAGGATCAGAGACACTTTTTTTTTTTTTTTCATAAGAAGAGGGAATATTGAGAGGATGTGAGTAGGTGGTTGGGATGAGTGAAGGGAAGATGAATGGGGTTTTGTATAATTCTTTTTGTATTCTCAGTGAATATAAGGTACACACACACACACACACACACACAAAGTAGCAAGCAAAGTCACAATTTGGGAATGACGTGGAGGAGGGGACATAAGGATGTAGGGGCTCAGCAAGAGGAAGAAGATTTAAAAAATCATCACTTTGGAAAGTAGAAAGAGTGGCAGGAACTCAGGAACATTTTGCATGCTGTCTGAAATCTGTTACCCTGAATTTAGAGTTAGGTCAGTCAGCAAGGTAGTGTGTTTTCCTCCAGCAATATTGGGTATCAAAGAGGATACCTGCCTCACCGCTCAAGACTGTGCAAAGTACTGATTCTTCATCTGTTGACCATTACAAAAATAGAATCTGGGATTGCTATTACAGTTTGGAATAGGGGTTGTCCCTGAGCTTGGCTCAGTGTTGGCTTTCAGTATTTGTATTTAAGTGAATGATTTTTCAGCCCTTTATTGCAATCTCTCTCTCTCTCTCTGTCTCTCTCTTTCTCTCTCCCTCTTTATGTCTCTGAAGTGTAGGCCACTACATGAATGAAGAAGTGAATTAATGAGGAGTGGGCTCTGATCAGGTAAGAATGATGGAGAGAGAGAGAGAAAGACAGAGAAGCTAAGGGTATTTTAAAGGAAGTGATTTCATTCATGGACCATGGTCCCTGAGATAGATAAGGAGAAAAGTGAGGGTGCACATGAGGTACTTACAATAATAGATTGGTAAGGTTAATGAATTCTTCAAAAATTGTTGCAATGGGTACACTAGTTAGGTAATAGGAGGTAATAAAGAGTTAGTGGCTTGGAATAGAATGTTAGATGGGTGCAGTTATGGTAACAAGGTCAAGGATATGACCATAAAATTGTGTAGCTGAGAAGACAGAGGGGTAGATTATTGGAGGTGAGGCAAAGGTGATTTGATGGATCACATATGGATATATAAGTCTTCATGAATCATGATAATATTGAATAAAAGGAAGACAATGAGCCAAGACCCAATGTTAACCATGAATGAATACACTAATGGAGAGTCAGCAAGCTGGTGTGTTTGCCTTCAGTAATATTCGACTGATCGAGTGTAGGCCACTGCCTGGGTGAAGAATGACTTAGTGAAGTTTGGGCTTGACCAGGTAAGAATGACAGAGGAAAAGACAAAGAGTTCAAGGTGTTTTAGAGGAAGTGATTCCAGTGAGAAGCCATGGTCCCCGAGGTAGATGAAGAGGGAAGTATGGGACAAGTGATGTATTAGTATATGCCAACACAAAGAGCACTGGAGGACAGGGATCTGATGGCATAGACTTCTAAAGAAATGAAGTTTTGGAAAATGCAGATTTCTCCCTCTCTCTCTGCAACGACTCATGCATATTACTGTTTTCTCTCCAATAAAATAGAAAGTGCTTAAAGAGCAGAGAATGTATGGTTGCTTATTATTATTATTTTCTCCTTACAGAGTCAAGCACCACAAGATGAGGCATAAAGGCCCATTTTAAATTGGCTTATTACTCATGATCTTGGTTGCTAATGACAGAAACCTAGTTCAATCTGGCTTAATGAACTGCCTTAGAAGACCAGGAATGTCACAGAGTGAAGCTGGCTCCACGCATGTCTCTATCCTGGGGTTCACTGATGACTTGCACTGGGAGTTTGTCCTTCTCCCTTGGGTGTGTCTGAGTTGGCTTCCATTTCAGATCGTCTCTCCCTGAGAAGTGCAAAAAAGGTCCCAGCAGCTCTAGGTTCTAGCATCCTTAAAATGGCAACCCAGTGAGAGAGAAAACTATCTTCCAGTGGTTACACAGAATTTTTCTGGCTGATTTTGACTAATTTGGCTTGGGTCATATGCCCAAGTGTAGACCCTTGTCTAGAAAGATGGAGTTCTCTGATGGTCCAGCTTATAAGCTCTCAGCTCTCTTTGGGGCCAGGAAAGGGGTCAATCCTATTAAACCTCATAAAGAGAATGTGAAAGAACCATGGTTTCTCAAAGGAAAATTGAGTTGTTACTATCAAAGAAAGAAGAGGAGGCCTGTTGGGCAGCAAAAACACCAGATGTTCATACACACACAGGAACAGAAGCTACTAACTGGGTTATCAGGGAGATTAACTGAGATACAGTATAAAAAGCCCTGCTTTGGTACATGGTACCAAGTAGGTGTTAAATCCATTTTCATTTCCTGTAACTCTCCTGCTGTATTCTGGGCTCCGATCATAACTTGTTCTGTGATGCTGGATAAATCTCTAAACTTCTTTAGGATCAGTGAGTTTATATATCTGATGTCTTCATGGTAAATCTCAGCAAAAAATGGCCACAATTTTCCCCCTTCCTGTACTCATATTCCTCGCCACAGGACTTGCAGCTCCTCCCAACAGAAGGTACAGTCTATTATCTCACACTTTGAATTGAGGCTGGCCTGGTGACTTGCTTTGGCTAATGAAATATGACAGAACTAGTGGGTCAGTTTCATACCTAGGTTACCGAGGCCCTGTGTTTCTGCTCCCTGACTTGGGTACTTGCCCAGCTGCCATGTGAACAAGCTTGAGCTAGCCTACTGCAGCGTGAGACTGCGTGGAGATGGAATTCTCAGCCAAGGTCCATCCTAGACTAGCTAGGTCTTAACAAACCTGCCAGCAAGTGCAGATTTGGAGTGAGCTCAACTGAGATCAGCCCAACCCAGCCCAGACCCACAGAACTGCTCAACTGACCCACAACTACATGAGCTAAGTAAATGCATGAAATTTTAAGATACTCAACCTTTGGGTGGTTTGTTACACAGCAATAACAATTTGATACTGGATACTGTCCCTTTGTAGCACAAGACTC
This sequence comes from Hylobates moloch, assembly GCF_009828535.3. NCBI lineage: Eukaryota > Metazoa > Chordata > Mammalia > Primates > Hylobatidae > Hylobates > Hylobates moloch. The sequence continues at coordinate 114,138,798 of NW_026652284.1, forward strand.
CTATATTTTCAATTCTTGTTAAATGCCACTTTCTGCTTGCTCTTTGAATGTATTTGATGAGATAAAAGCTCTTTCCTTTCCACAAAACTGAGTTTCCTGAATACTAAACAGCTCTCTTTCAGTAGCTTCAGTTCCCAGGGTTTCGATCTACACGTGTTAGGCAGCAGTCTCTGCAATAAAAGCATGTTCCAGGACACTTTTCCTGATCAACTATGTCATCTGTTGATTTTTCTTGTTTCCTGGAATCTTGGTGAATGTTTTAATACCAATGCTTTCCCTTTCCTTTGGTTTTTACATAGTTATTATCTGTGGATTTTATAGGTTTTCTCTTTTATTCCTTAAATTTCAATGTTTTACTGAATGAACCTTTGCAGTTGGATTTAGAGGACACAGGTGCAGAGCTCAGCTCTCCTTTCCCTGGCTGTGCTGCCTTGGACAGCTGTAGCTCTGGGGCTTCCTCACCTGTAGCATTAGGGATTATTAGCATTGGGCTCACAGGATTCAGAAAGGATCACATGAAACTGAATGCCAGAAGGTGTTCCTGTGGTGCTGGGCATATGGAAGGGGCTCGATACATGTTAGTTCCTCTCCTTCCTCATAATTGTAACCCTTTTGAACCTACCATAATGGAACTGAGCTCCATTCATGTATCCTGTGATGGCTGCTGGAAAACAGAGATAAATGAGACATCACAGAGATTATCTTTTAATTATGATGATTATTTCTAAAAGAGTAATTGTAAAGAATGCTGTAATAACAAGTCCAGAGAATAAGGGAGCACTGGAGGGACATCTCATCTGCAGTGGAATCATGCAATAGGCTGAGGTGCAAAGATCTTAGATCTCCCTGTTGGTGGTGGTGAAGAACTAGGATGCAAGGTTGGGTGTGCCTGACTTCAAATCTTAGTTCTGCCATTTATAAAACAGGTGTGACTGCCCACAAACTACTTCAACAACACAAGCCTCAGCCTCTTCGTCTGCAAAATAGGGAAAATAATAATATCTCCTTTATGTGGATGTTGTAGAATGAAATGAGAGGGTACTCAGCCTTGAGCACAATGCCTGTAAACAGCAAGAGAGATATTTGATTTATCCACACCTTCCCTGGATGCATGAGGAAACTGAGACTCTGAGAAGGTCTTCGGCTTCCTGAGGTTGCACAGATGAGTAGGGCCAGGCCCTCCAGTTTCTGGTGTTAGTAAGTGGTAATTTGAGCTAATATCTTCCAGGGTATAAAATTACAAAGCAGATTCTCATCAGGGAGAAAGGATTTCTGCCAATTTTCAAATCAAACAGCTATTCTTCTAGTTGTGAAATAGAATTGATTTTCGGAGCTTAAAAAAGTAATGTAAAATGAGCAAGTCAAGTATCAGAGTGGTTATGGCATTTAGCAAGCAACCTGCTACTCAGAGGCATTGGTTGGCTTCTGTGGTGGGCTCAGTGTCCCATCATATCCAGGTATGTTGGTGTGGGGCATGGGGAACATCACAGACAGTGACAGGGAATGCAAATACTTGAGGAGCCTCAGATACACCTAGAGAGGACTGTCAGGCAGGCAGGAGCTGAGTGCTGAAGGGTGATAGATGGTGAGAGTTAAAGGTAAAGAGATGACAAGCTCTGTCTTCTAGGAACTTCTACTAGAAGCTTATTATTCTGGTGACAGCCAGCCCTGGAAGGGCCAGGCTGAATTAGCACAACATGAGAATTTAAGAACATTTCATTAGGGACATGTGGCATTGCCACTTCTAAATGAAGCATTGAAACTTAGACTGGCCTGATTTAATGATAAGGAGAAAGGGTAACTTTAAAGTTTCTGAAGGAATATTCAACCAACTTTGGTTGAACCTCCTAAGAACCCTGCTTTCTGCTAGGCACAGGAGGACAAGATGTAGTTCTTGCTTTCCAGTTGTCTAATCCAGTGGGAATAACAGATGGAAACAGAGAAGTCAGCAGAGAGTGACCTTAGAGACACAGGCTCACTCTGGTGGATGCTGGAGGGGCAGCCAGAGAGCTGGGGTTTGAGGACGAAGAGGAGTAGACCAGGTGGAGATGTGGAGGAATGGGATTGAGAAAGTAGGAGGAGTGTATGAATGCCTTCAAAGGCTGTGGTGCTTGAGAGGTGTGAGAAGGTCATGGTGCACCTATGGGCAGGGCTACTCCCAGGGAAGTGGGAGGGGAGACTGGACAAGATTCTTTAAGAATTCAGAGAAACTGACTCTTCCTAATTGCTTCTATATCGCTTAAAAATCCCATCATGATACCTAATCCATATTAAGACATTACATCTTTGATGAATAAATGAATGAATGAATGATGTGCCAATGCTTGAGTACAGGGTCTGGTAGAAGGGAAGGGACTGATCAGAGACAGAGGGGAATGCTGCATGGGGAGTCTCCAACAGTAGCGAGGACAAGGCAAGTGCTGAGGCAGCAAGGATTGCTGAATGAAGAACGCTGTGGAGTCAGAGGAACTAGAGAGGATCCCCGCCAGGCCAAGCAATCTATCTGTGGTTCTGGCCAACTCAAGAAACCTCTCGGCTGGGCATGGTGGCTCACGCCTGTAATCCCAGCACTTTGGGAGGCCGCAGCAGGCGGATCACCAGGTCAGGAGATCGAGACCATCCTGGCCAACACGGTGAAACCCCGTCTCTACTAAAAATACGAACAACAACAACAACAAAAATTTAGCAGGGCAGCCAGGTGCGGTGGCTCAAGCCTGTAATCCCAGCACTTTGGGAGGCTGAGGCAGGCGGATCACAAGGTCAGGAGATCGAGAGCATCCTGGGTAACACGGTGAAACCCCGTCTCTACTAAAAAAAAAATACAAAAAATTAGCCGGGCGTGGTGGTGGGCGCCTGTAGTCCCAGCTACTCGGAGAGGCTGAGGCAGGAGAATGGCCTGAACCCGGGAGGCGGAGCTTGCAGTGAGCCAAGATCGCGCCACTGCACTCCAGCCTGGGCGACAGAGCGAGACTCTATCTCAAAAAAAAAAACCAGAAAAAAAAAAAGAAACCTCTCAGAGCCTCAGTCCCTTCTGCTGTAATACAAGGATAATAATGAGAGTCTGGTTAGTCAGCATCACTTTGCTTGTAAGGGACAGAAAACCCAACTTGAGATGACTTAGGCAAAAGAGGGATATATTGTCTCTTGAAACTGAAATGCCTGGGTGTGGCTTAGTCTGGGAGCACACATGAGGTTGCTGTGACCCACTTTGTCTCTGTCCGTTAGCCCTCCTTTCCTGCAGGTTGGCTTTCCTCTCAGATGTGGCATGCTGGTGAGTGAGGAAATCAACCTGTGTCATAAACGGAACCTCATATCACACATTCTGAAAGTTCAAATGCCAGCTACACAGATATTATTAATATTGTATTCCCTGGGGCGAACACCGGGATCTCTTCCCAGATGTTCAATGATACACTCCTCCAGACAAATTTTGTGATAACTTTTGCGATGGCTAATTTTTTGTGTCAGCTTCGCTAGGCTGAGAGATGCCCAGGTAGTTGATAAAACATTATTTCTGGGTGTGTCTGTGAGAGTTTTTCTACTTCCTTCCTATAATACAGTTCTTGGAATGGCAAAGCCATTCTTGTTCTTAAATGTTGAGGCTACGTTCAATTTTCCATAGTACAAACGACTGCTGATAGCTCAAGGCCTCCATCTCTCTTCCTAGACTCAAGTCTGGCAGAAAAGAAATCTGTTTTCTTTCCCTTATTTCAAGCACAGATCTTGGGTCTAATTTTCCTTGCTCTGAATTTGATCCTGTGCCTATTTCTGTGCCTAGTCCCTGGGGCCAGTGGGTTGGGCTGCATAATTGGCTTATGCCCTGCTCACCTGCCCACTGAGAAGAGGAAGAAGTCAGCTACACCAAATGACATCAATCAAGAACAGATTAGTGATTTTCCAAAAAGCAATTCAGGGTGCTATTACCAGAGAAAGAAATGGCTGCTGACCCACAGCCAACAAGTATCTAATATACATTACTAATTGGTGATGGTGTGAAGATGGATTAAGATGGCATATACAAGGGCTCTGACATGTGGTATGTACCCAATAAATACACAATATTAGTGTATTTTAGAATGCAGTTGCTGATGCTAACAATAATAAGCATGACTTCCTGCTTCATTCGGTTTATTACACTAGGAAAGAGCATAAATCCCAAAAGCTGCCTGCTTGAACTCCAATCTCATCATTTCCTCTTGCCAGTTGTGTGTTCTTGGACAAGTAACATTCCCTCTCTGTGATGCAAAATACCTACCTCATGCCTTATGAGAACTAACTGAGTTAATACAATTAATGTGTTTAGAACAGTGTCTGGCACGCAGAAAGAGCTAAGTGTTTGTGGTTATTACCCAGAGCATGTCCGTGGTCAATTATACAGCAAAGGACTCTGATCTCTGCTTCTTAGGCAGTTAACCATGCAGAAGGAATAGACTCCAATTACAAAGAAATCCTCCCATCTCCCTCAGTGCATATATAAACAATCCCAGATCCCTAACCAAACAGTGCAGAGGGCCATCTGGTATTCTTCAAGCTAAGGTATGGGATCTGAGGAAATGCACAACCTTCTGGTTAGTGAATTGTGGTCAGAGACAAACAAGGTCCAGCTGGAAGCATAGAGTCCAGGCTAGGTTGAAATGGATTGATTCCAGAGTCCAGAGATCCGTCTTCAGCCCTGCAAGGATTTGGGAACCAAGCTTTTTGAGGAGTGACAACCAGTGGTGTGATGGTAAATGTTTAACAATTGGCTCTCTAGGGAAGGAAAAATGGCATGATTTACAGGATTCCATGCTGTAAATACTCCCACCATTGCTGACTTCAAACAAGCAATGTTAGCCATTAACAAGGAGTTGGGAAAGAGAGGTACATGGTTGCTTCTCACAAGCCTGTATAAGCAGGTGCCAGCACACCACTGCCTGGATCCTCCTTGGTGATTTCCAGCTTTGCCTCACTCCTTCAGCATCATTTCTGGCTACTTACACCCTCAAATTTACTCCCTGGGCACACTGCAAGATATGCAGTTCCCTGAGCAAGCGTCATTGCTCAACTCTGCCTACTCAGCTTTCCCTCCTTTTTGCCTGATTATCTTCACTTCCCCAGAATGACCTAAGGATACTGTGTCAGGTAGAGCAGGCTGTGTACTGCACCACTCCAGGAAGGCCATCAACGAAGGCTGGAGCTGTGCAGGGCACAACAAATACAATCACCTGTGGCAGCTCAAATCCCAGACTTTTGTTTCTCCAAGAAGTCTTTCCCATTCTTCCAGGCTGGGTTGTTACTGCTCTTCTGTACTCCTATAGAACCCTGAATTTTTCTCTGTTCCCAATTTCCCTAAGATAGGAAAGACATCTTCCCTAAAATATTGAAAGAGTCTCTTTTAGTGTTTGATATGGTTTGGTTATGTGTCCCCACTCAAATCTCATCTCGAATTGTGATCCCCACATGTGGAGGGAGGGGCCTGGCGGGAGGTGATTGGATCATGGGGGTGGTTTCCCCATGCTTTCTTATGATAGTGAGTGAATTTTCATGAGATCTGACGGTTTAAAAGTGTATGGTGGTCCAGCTAAAGCAGTGTTAAGAGGGAAATTTGTAGCACTAACTGCCCACATCAGAAAGCTAGAAAGATCTCAAATCAACACCCTAACATCACAAGTAAAAGACCTAGATAAGCAAGAGCAAACTAATCCAAAAGCTGGCAGAAGACAAGAAATAACTAACACCAGAGCAGAAATGAAGGAGAAAGAGACACGAAAAACCCTCCAAAAATCAATGAATCCAGGAGCTGTTTTTTTGAAAAATTAACAAGATAGACAGACTGTTAGGTAGACTAATAAATAAGAAAAGAGAGAAGAATCAAATAGACACAATAAAAAATGATAAAGGGGCTATCACCACTGACCCCACAGAAATACAAACTGTCTTCAGAGAACGCTATAAACACATCTATGCAAATAAACTACAAAATCTAGAAGAAATGGATGGACACATACACCCTCCCAGGAAGAAGTCGAATCCCCAAATAGACCAATAACAAGTTCTAAAATTGAGGTGGTAATTAATGGCCTACCAACCAAAAAAAGCCTGGGACCAGACAGATTCACAGCCAAATTCTACCAGAGATACAAAGAAGAGCTGGTACTATTTCTTCTGAAACTATTCCAAACAATTGAAAAGGAGGGACTCCTCTGTAACACATTTTACGGAGCCAGCACCATCCTGATGCCAAAACCAGGAAGAGACACAACAAAAAAAGAAAACTTCAGGCCAATATCCCTGATGAACTTCTATGTGAAAATTCTCAATAAAATACTGGTAGACCAAATCCAGCAGCACATCAAAAAACTTATCCACCATGATCAAGTTGGCTTCATCACTGGGATGCAAGGCTGGTTCAACATACACAAATCAATAAACGTAATCCATCACATAACAGAACCAAAGACAAAAACCGCATGATTATCTCAATAGATGGAGAAAAGGCCTTTTTTAAAAATTCAACATGTTTTCATGTTAAAAACTCTGAAAAAGCTAAGTACTGATGGAACATATCTCATAATAATAAGAGTTATTTATGACAAATCCACAGCCAATATCATACTGAATGGGTAAAAGCTGGATGCATTCCCTTTGAAAACCGGTACAAGTCAAGGATGCCTTCTCTCACCACTCCTATTCAACATAGTTTTGGAAGTTCTGGCCAGGGCAATCGGGCAAGAGTAAGAAATAAAGTGTGTTCAAATAGGAAGAGAGGAAGTCAAATTGTCTGTGTTTGCAGATGACATGTTTTTTTTGCTTAGAAAACCCCATTGTCTCAGCCCCCAAACTCCTTAAACTGATAAGAAATTTCAGCAAAGTCTCAGGATACAAAATCAATTTGCAAAAATCACAAGCATTGCTTTACACCAGCAGTAGACAAGCAAAGAGCCAAATCATGAATGAACTCCCATTCATAATCACTACAAAGAGAATAAAATACCTAAGAATACAGGTAACAAGGGATGTGAAGGACCTCTTCAAGGAGATCTACAAACAACTGCTAAAGGAAATAAGAGAGGACACAAACAAATGAAAAAACATTCCATGCTCATGGGCAGAGAGAATCATTGTTGTGAAAATGGCCATACAGACCAAAGTAATTTACAGATTCAATGTTATTCCCATCAAACTACCACTGACATTCTTCACAGAATTAGAAAAAAACTACTTTAAATTTCATATGGAATCAAAGAAGACCCCATATAGCAAAGACAATCCTAAGCAAGAAGAACAAAGCTGGATAAAACAATGCTACCTGATTTCAAACTATACTACAAGGCTACAGTAACCAAAACAGCATGGTACTTTTTACCAAAACAGACATATAGACTGATTGAACAGAACAGAGACCTCAGAAATAACATCACACATCTACAACCATCTGATCTTTGACAAACCTGACAAAAACAAGCAATGGGGAAAGGATTTCCTATTTAATAAATGATGCTGGGAAAACTGTCTAGTCATATGCAGAACATTGAAACTGGACCCCTTCCTTACACCTTACACAAAAATTAACTCAAAATGGATTAAAGACTTTTTTTTTAATTTTTTTTTATTATTATACTTTAGGTTTTAGGGTACATGTGCACAATGTGCAGGTTTGTTACATATGTATCCATGTGCCATGTTGTTTTGCTGCACCCATTAACTCTTCATTTAGCATTAGGTATATCTCCTAATGCGTCCCTCCCCCTCCCCCCACCCCACAACAGTCCCCGGAGTGTGATGTTCCCCTTCCTGTGTCCATGAGTTCTCATTGTTCAATTCCCACCTATGAGTGAGAACATGTGGTGTTTGGTTTTTTGTCCTTGCGATAGTTTACTAAGTATGGTGTTTTCCAGTTTCATCCATGTCCCTACAAAGGATATGAACTCATCATTTTTTATGGCTGCATAGTATTCCGTGGTGTATATGTGCCACATTTTCTTAATCCAGTCTATCATTGTTGGACATTTGGGCTGGTTCTAATTCTTTGCTATTGTGAATAGTGCCGCAAGAAACATATGTGTGCATGTGTCTTTATAGCAGCATGATTTATAGTCCTTTGGGAATATACCCAGTAATGGGATGGCTGGGTCAAATGGTATTTCTAGTTCTAGATCCCTGAGGAATTGCCACACTGACTTCCACAATGGTTGAACTAGTTTACAGTCCCACCAACAGTGTAAAAGTGTTCCTATTTCTCCACATCCTCTCCAGCACCTGTTGTTTCCTGACTTTTTAATGATGGCCATTCTAACTGGTGTGAGATGGTATCTCACTGTGGTTTTGATTTGCATTTCTCTGATGGCCAGTGATGATGAGCATTTTTTCATGTGTTTTTTGGCTGCATAAATGTCTTCTTTTGAGAAGTGTCTGTTCATGTCCTTCGCCCACTTTTTGATGGGGTTGTTTGTTTTTTTCTTGTAAATTTGTTTGAGTTCATTGTAGATTCTGGATATTAGCCCTTTGTCAGATGAGTAGGTTGCAAAAATTTTCTCCCATTCTGTAGGTTGCCTGTTCACTCTGATGATAGTTTCTTTTGCTGTGCAGAAGCTCTTTAGTTTAATTAGATCCCATTTGTCAATTTTGGCTTTTGTTGCCATTGCTTTTGGTGTTTTAGACATGAAGTCCTTGCCCACGCTTATGTCCTGAATGGATTAAAGACTTAAATGTAAAAGCCCAAACCATAAAAACCCTAGAAGAAAACCTAAGCAATACCATTCAGTACACAGGCATTGGCAAAGACTTCATGATGAAAATGCCAAAAGCAATTGCAACAAAAGCCGAAATTGAAAATAGGATCTAATTAAACTAAAGCGCTTCTGCACAGCAAAGGAAACTATCATCAGAGTGAACAGGCAACCTACAGAATGAGAAAAAACTTTTGCAATCTACCTATCTGACAGAGGTCGAATATCCAAAATTTACAAGGGACTTAAACAAATTTACAAGAAAAAAACAACCCCTTCAAAAAGTGGGCAAAGAATATGAACAGACACTTCTCCAGGGAAGACATTTATGTGGCCAACAAACATATGAAAAAAAGCTCATCATCACTGGTCATTAGGTAAATGCAAATCAAAACCACAATGAGATACCATCTCATGCCAGTCAGAATGGCAATTATTAAAAAGTCAAGAAACAATAGACGCTGGCAAGGCTATGGAGAAATAGGAACACTTTTACACTGCTGGTTGGACTGTAAATTAGTTCAACCATTTGAAAGACAGTATGGCTATTCCTCAAGGAACTAGAACCAGAAATACCATTTGACCCAGCAATTCCATTATTGAATATATACCCAAAGGAATGTAAATCATTCTACTATAAATACACATACACACACATGTTTTGCAGCACTATTTACAATAGCGAAGTCATGGAACCAACCCAAATGCCCATCAATGATAGACTGGATAAATATAACATGGGACATATACACCATGAAATACTATGCTGCCATAAAAAGGAATGAGATCATGTCCTTTGCAGAAACATAGATGAAGCTGGAAGCCATCATTCTCAGTGAACTAACAGAGGAACAGAAAAACCAAACACTGCATGTTCTCACTCATAAGTGGAAGTTGAACAATGAGAACACATGGACACAGGGAGGGGAACAGCACACACCAGGGCTTTTTGGGGTTGGGAGGTGAGGGCAAGAAACTTAGAGGATGGGTCAATAGGTGAAGCAAACCACCATGGCACATGTATACCTATGTAACAAAGCTGCACATTCTGCACGTGTATCCCGGAACTTGAAGTAATTTTTTTTTTTTAAAAAGGTGTGTGGTGGTCCCCTGGCCCCACTTTGCCACGGTAAGATGTGCTTGTTTCCCCTTCCACCATGATTTTAAGTTTCTTGAGGCCTCCCCAGTCATGTGGAACTGTGAGTCAATTAAACCTCTTTTCTTTCTAAATTACCCAGTCTCATGTGGTTCTTTATAGCAGTGTGAAAACTAATACAGTGTCTGTCTCCACCTGTATATCGTAAGTTCTCTAAGAAGAGGAGTCAAGTTGTATTCACATCTGTATCTACAGAACCTACTACAGGGGTGTCCAATTTTTGGCTTCTTTGGGCCACATTGGAAGAAGAATTGTCTTGGGCCACACTAAAGTACACTGAACACTAACAATAGCTGAGGAGCTAAAAAAAGATCTCATAATGTTTTAAGAAAGTTTACGAATTTGTATTGGGCTGCACTCAAAGCCGTCCAGGGCTGCATGTGGCCTGTGGGCCATGGGTTGGACAAGCTTGACCTACTAGAGCATGTGGCCCAGGGGCTGTGTCTGGACTATGTTAGATTGGGGCAGAGAATCCTCAGGGCAGACAATTAGAACTGTGCCTGATTACCAGAAGGGACTGCATGCAAAGAGTACCTGGATTGGTTCTGTGGAACCCCAGAGCACTGATATAGTTCTGCTGAAGGAAAGACATTCTGGAAGACAGATGACAATTCTAAAGAATAATATTTTAACCGACAAAACTCTTCAAGCAGTGCAAGAGCTGCCTTGAGAGGTGGTGAGCTTCTTGTCTCTAGAAGTATGCAAGTGAAGGTTGAGATATATACAGAAGGTAAGCTATATGGGGATTTATCGGTGCAGAATGTTCTGTGAGGCATTGAAGGAGAAAGATAAAATATAAGTGGGCATTGACTTCGCCTTAGCCTCATAACAAGTGAGATATCTTCAGAGAATCCATGCAAAGCTCTAGACAGTGTATCAGAAGGGAGAAAGGGGGAATTGACTCCTCAGCTCAGGTCTCCAATCAGTCAAAGTTCACAGGACATCAGCACCCTTGCATTTCCCAGTTGCCGCACCCGATCCCTCTGGCAGCCTCTGGAGAAGCTATATCCCAAAAATCTGTGGAGTCATTTTAGGGCAAACCACCTGCCTTCTTGGAGCTCGGAGGGTGGCCTGGCCAGGTAGCAGTGGGTCTGTGAAATCCTGCACCTCAGCAGCAGCAGAGAACACCAGAGAGAGAAGAATGTGCAGGCCAGGATGGGAGAGGCACAGGAATTGTGAGGCAAGATGCTTCTGAGCTTGCCCACTGGCCATATGCAGGTCCAGGTTGGCATGGCCGGCTGAAAGGGAGGGACACCATTCAGGGAATGGCCCCTTCCCAAAAGATGGCAACATAACTCTAGATTCTCTATTCAATAAAGATGAAAACCTCCTCTCTACAGCCTACATAAATTATATTGATTGCAGAAATCTGCCTGAATGTTCATCAGTAACCTCAAAAAAAAAAAAAAAAAAAAACACCCAGCTGAGTGTATCCAGGGAGGCACTTAAACTGAATCCAGCACAGACTCCAACATCACAAATGCAAATCATCAATATGGACATTTTCTTCATTCCAGGAATGTATTTTTCCAGGATTTTAGTGGTAAGAGAACATGTTACAGTCCTTTTTACACTTTTCCTTTTTGCAAATGAAAGGATGAAACCAAGAAGGTTGATGAGGCCTGCACTGAGAAGTCAGGATGGAACATTTACTATGAAGGATGTGCATGTGTGTGTGCGTGTGTGTTTGTGCATGTGTGTGTGCATGTGCATGTGTGTGCATGCATGTGTGTGGGTGTGGATGCATGAGTGTGTGCATGTGTGTGTGCATGTGTGTGTTTGTGCATGTATATGCGTGTGTGCGTGCATGCGTGTGTGCATGCATGCATGTATGTGCTTGTGCATACGTGTGCATGCATGTATGTGTTTGTGTGTGCGTGTGTGTGTGCATGTGTGTATGCACATGCTTTTTTTTTTTT
>NW_026652284.1:114150680-114254237 GCF_009828535.3 Hylobates moloch
AGATTTTTTTTTTTTTTTTTTTATACTTTAGGGTTTTAGGGTACATGTGCACAATGTGCAGGTTTGTTACATATGTATCCATGTGCCATGTTGATTTCCTGCACCCATTAACTCGTCATTTAGCATTAGGTGTATCTCCTAATGCTGTCCCTCCCCCCTCCCCCCACCCCACAACAGTCCCCGGAGTGTGATGTTCCCCTTCCTGTGTCCATGAGTTCTCATTGTTCAATTCCCACCTATGAGTGAGAACATGCGGTGTTTGGTTTTTTGTCCTTGCGATAGTTTACTGAGAATGATGTTTTCCAGTTTCATCCATGTCCCTACAAAGGACACGAACTCATCATTTTTTATGGCTGCATAGTATTCCATGGTGTATATGTGCCACATTTTCTTAATCCAGTCTATCGTTGTTGGACATTTGGGTGCACATGCTTATAAGCAAATGTGAGTTTGCATTCAAATGAGTGTGTTCCATGCGTCAGTGTGAATATGTGGGCTTGATTATACTTAAAAGTACACATGCATTCTCAGCTGTGTATGCACATCTTTGCATGAGCCTAGATGTAGGTGTGAGTGTGTCTTATTCACATGGATCTGAGTATGCAATGAGAGTGCACTCTGGTGTGTGTCTGTGTATGGTGTAAAAAGGCCCTGTCTGCTGGTTAATATGTGTGTGCAGCTTGCTCTTCAGCTTCCCATCCCATTCTGCCTGCCCCTGGAAGGACCTGTGTTCTCCATATTTAGAAATCTCCGGACCTCTGCCTGCAAGATAGACTGAGGTTCTTTCTGAGGAGGAGCCAGCTTGACCTACCTCTAAGCCCTGGGCCCTGCCTGGGACAGTGAACTACACTGTTGACTTTCTCCTTTGGGAAATGAGAAAGAATAAAAGCCCAGACCTAAAGCAAATATTCCACAAGACAGTGTTACTAAATCCTGCCTGTACTCATTGAAGAGAGCATCAAGGTGACAAAAATCAACAGGTCAGCTGGGAAATGCAAGTCTGCAGAGCTCCTGCCATTCTCACTAGCTCTGTCCCTGCACTTGCCCCTACCCAGCTGGGTTCAATATGTCTGGTTTCCAACTCCCAGCCCCTCTTGGCCTGCCCTGTCTAATGTCATTTGGTTCAATGCAATTCGTTTCAAGGCAAGTTGATATCATCATGAAACAAAAATGGAGAAAATCCTTAAAACCAAAAACAGGTTTAAAAAGGTGTAGGGCTGCAAGGTAATTTATAGATTCAATGCCATCCCCATCAAGCTACCAATGACTTTCTTCACAGAATTGGAAAAAACTACTTTAATGTTCATATGGAAACAAAAAAGAGCCCACATTGCCAAGTCAATCCTAAGCCAAAAGAACAAAGCTGGAGGCATCATGCTACCTGACTTCAAACTATACTACAAGGCTACAGTAACCAAAACAGCATGGTACTGGTACCAAAACAGAGATATAGACCAATGGAACAGAACAGAGCCCTCAGAAATAATACCACACATCTACAACCATCTGATCTTTGACAAACCTGACAAAAACAAGAAATGGGGAAAGGATTCCCTATTTAACAAATGGTGCTGGGAAAACTGGCTAACCATACATAGAAATCTGAAACTGGATCCCTTCCTTACACCTTATACAAAAATTAATTCAAGATAGATTAAATATTTAAATGTTAGACCTAAAACCATAAAAACCCTAGAAGAAAACCTAGGCAATACCATTCAGGACATAGGCATGGGCAAGGACTTCATGTCTAAAACACCAAAAACAATGGCAACAAAAGCCAAAATTGACAAATGGGATCTAATTAAACTAAAGAGATTTTGCACAGCAAAAGAAACTACCATCAGAGTGAACAGGCAACCTACAGAATGGGAGAAAATTTTTACAATCTACCCATCTGACAAAGAGCTAATATACAGAATCTACAAAAAACTTAAACAAATTTACAAGAAAAAAACAACCCCATCAACAAGTGGGTGAAGGATATGAACAAACACTTCTCAAAAGAAGACTTTTATGCAGCCAACAGACAAATGAAAAAATGCTCATCATCACTGGCCATCAGAGAAATGCAAATCAAAACCACAATGAGATATCATCTCACACCAGTTAGAATGGCGATCATTAAAAAGTCAGGAAACAACAGGTGCTGGAGAGGATGTGGAGAAATAGGAGCACTTTTACACTGTTGGTGGGACTGTAAACTAGTTCAACCATTGTGGAAGACAGTGTGACGATTCCTCAGGGATCTAGAACTACAAATACCATTTGGCCCAGCCATCCCATTACTGGGTATATACTCAAAGGATTATAAGTCGGCCGGGCGCGGTGGCTCACGCCTGTAATCCCAGCACTTTGGGAGGCCGAGGCGGGCAGATCACGAGGTCAGGAGATCGAGACCATCCTGGCTAACACGGTGAAACCCCGTCTCTACTAAAAATACAAAAAATTAGCCAGGCGGGGTGGCAGGCGCCTGTAGTCCCAGCTACGCGGGAGGCTGAGGCAGGAGAATGGCATGAACCCCGGGGGGCGGAGCCTGCAGTGAGCCGATATCGCGCCACTGCACTCCAGCCTGGGTGAAAGAGCGAGACTCCGTCTCAAAAAAAAAAAAAACAAAACCAAAAAAAAAAAAAAAAAAAAGGATTATAAGTCATGCTGCTATAAAGACACATGCACACGTATGTTTATTGCGGCACTATTCACAATAGCAAAAACTTGGAACCAACCCAAATGTCCATCAATGATAGACTGGATTAAGAAAATGTGGCACATATACACCATGGAATACTATGCAGACATAAAAAATGATGAGTTAATGTCCTTTGTAGGGAAAAGGATGAAGCCGGAAACCATCATTCTCAGCAAACTATCGCAAGGACAAAAAACGAAACACAGCATGTTCTCACTCATAGGTGGGAACTGAACAATGAGAACACTTGTACACAGGAAGGAGAACATCACACACCAGGGCCCGTTGTGGGGTAGGTGGAACGGGGAGGGATAGCATTAGGAGATACACCTAATGTAAATGACGAGTTAATGGGTGCAGCACACCAACATTGCACATGTATACATATGTAACAAACCTGCATGTACATGTTGTGCACATGTACCCTAGAGCTCAAAGTATATAAAAAAAAAAAGTGTAAGGCTGAGACTCTGAGACTGAGAATTGCCTACAGGGGCTTCATTAGAGAGTGCTGTCCTGAACAACACCTCTAGGATGGTGAGGGAGGCAGGTTTGGGCCTGAGGGAGAAGTTACACCGAGAAACTTGCATCAGACGCCTCTGTCCCACCAGCAGCTCTGGAGCTGGGCAGTCTTCAGGGTTGTCATCAATTGAGGCAAGGGGGCAGATATGTACACGTCACCACCAACCCTCTCCAGAAACTCTTTCCATCTTGCAAAAATGAAGCTCTATACACCGTAAGTAACATCTCCCCATTTCTCCTTCCCTGGCAAACACTTCTAATTTCTGTCTCTGTGATTTTGACTACGCTATCACATGTAAGCAGAATCGGAGAGTATTTGTATTTTTTGTGACTGCCTTATTTCACTCAGTTTAATGCCCTCAAGGTTAATCCATGTTGTGGCAGTGTCAGAATTTCCTTTCTTTTCGAAGCTGAAGAATAAATATTCCATTGTTCGTATGTACCACATTTTGCTTATCCATTTGCTTAGTGATGAACACTCAGATTGCTTTCACCTTTAGGGTACTGCGAGTAATGCTGCTATGGATATGGGTATACAAATGTCTCTTTAAGATCCTACTTTCAATTCTTTACTGTATATGCTCAGAAGAAGCAGAACTGTTGGATAATACGAAGCATAAAATTCTATGTTTAATTTTTTAAGGGACGGCCCTGCTGTTTCCTGTGACAATGGTACCATTTTACAATCCCACAAGTAATGCACAACGATTCCAATTTCTCCACATCTTCACTAACATTTATTTTATTTATTTATTTGCCATCCTAATGGGTGTGAGGTGCTAAATTGGGTTTTGAAACATGGAGAAAAAGGAGTGGAAGAGGATCAGGAGCAAATTGAATGTACACAGCCTTACCCAATTTCACTGTCCCAAGCACCATCTATGCTCTTGGGTGCAAAAACACAGAGTAAATAATGATTCTAGGAGGGAGAAACGTAGAGAATAGTAGAGGTAAGGTGTGAGTTAGGATGGTCAATAGAGTCTGTGGTTCTGCTTTTTTGGTCACTTAGAGATAATTGAACTCTCCACATTGCTGAAACCACAATCAGGAAATGTACCAAGATTAGGCACCTTTTCATAAATCCCTGATGACATAGAAAACTGTTCTTGTTCTTTCATAGCTATTTGCTTGACATCACATGAAGTGCAGGTGTGACTAGCTAACCTACTAAGGTTCAGATCCTGAAGGAAGCAAAGGGCTTAGCCTGGCACTGCCAAGGGCCCAAATAATCACACTTCTACACCCAGAAGCAGAGGGTCAGGCCTCATCAGTTGGCGAGACGCCAAGCCTGGAGGTCAAGAGACCCAGGAATAAGTCCAGCTACTGAATCCAGTCAGCCCTGCCCATGGCACCACCTGACCTCAAGGTCACTTCAGCTAATAAATATCCTTACAAGGCTTGGTGCTTTGTGTTTCAGACCCTGGCTTCAGTGCCAGGATACAGGGGTGATTAAGACCCACTCTGTGCCCTACAGTAAACTGTAGCCTCGCCACATAATCAGAATTATAATGCAGTGAGTACTGTTGGAAGGCAAAGGGGAGCTGCACTTTGCAGCCTGGGAATGGGAGTCAAAGAAGGTAAAGGATGAATAGAATTGATCCTATTCTATTGAGGAGAGCAAAGGGATTACAGTCAACTACAGGTCACAATGCTGGCCATATTTTATGGGCTTAAGAGAGCATCCATGTTGTTGATGATGACGACGATGATGATGATGATGCTATGACTCCCAGTTTAGTGCTCTTCCCTGAGTCTCTACCCAGGCAACCCATTGCAAGAGAATGCAATGAGTTCACCCACACAACTTAACTTGGATTTACACAATGCGAATTCTCAATCAAAAGGATTCTCACTTCTTGCCTACTGCTGTCTGCAGATGGGATCTCATTTCCGTGCATTTGTACCATGGGGCTAGGAAAAAGAAATGGGATTGGGTTTTGTGGTTTGTTTCATTTGCCTGCCTGTTTCTTCTTACATTAGGAGGAAGCCTTCTGGTGTGATGGGGAGTGCCCTGGGAGAGCCAGGAGCCCTGGCTGGGAGAGCTCTCCATTTACCGTGGCGCATAAACAACAAATCTTTACACATCCATGGGTCTGTCAAGCATGGGGAGGGTGGGAGCTTGGTCCGAATAACAGCAATTATGGGCACAGTTTTAGCATTTTTGTATCTTACATGATCTCCCTAAATCTTGGAGGAACTCTAATACAGTTGAAGGAATAGCCATGTTGTGGAAAGAAGATTGTTCTTGGACTCACACCCTTAGTTCCGTCTCTTACGAGTTCCACAGCAGAGCTTATCCTCATTAAACCTCAGTTTTCTCATCCATAAAATAAGATTCATCATGCCTCTCTCAAAAATTGTTTTGATGATTTGAATGAGGCATTAAAGTGTCTTACATGTAGTAGTTAGAGTTGAATGTTAGTGGAACCTGTAGGGGAAGGATCACAACCCTATTTCAAAGCTACTATCCAAGGTGGTGTTCTCTAAGGTTCAGCAACTTCTGTGTTCTGGAAACACTTCTGACACCACCTTTTGGCTTATATATCCAAAGGAACATTTCGTTTAAGAAGTTCTTCCAGGAGGCTAAATATTTATTCCAACAAAGCTGCTGTTGCTCAAAACATCATCAGTCTTATTTGGAAATGCCCTTTGGAGCAGTGTTGTCTAGAAATACAATGTGAGTCACATGTGCACTTTAATACTTCCTAGTAGCCTCACTGAAAAAAATTAAAAAGCAGGTGAAGTTAATTTTAATCATATATTTTATTCAACCCCCAATATTAAAAATATTATCACTTCAATATGTAATCAATATAAAAACTGTTAATGGATATTTTACATTCTTTCTTTCATATTAAGCCTGTAACATCCAGTGAGTGTTTTACTGACAGCACATCTCAATTCACTGTAAGTACTGGATTTATACTGTAATCTCAGAATTTGCAGTTGCAAAAATAGATTCATACATTCGCATTGCTCCAAACATGCTTAAAATTTTTCAGTAAAGTTGTGTTCATGGCAGACTCTTTTACTGTGCTTCAGTTTTTAGATTTAAATTTAGAGTATTTAAAATTAAAGAAATTTAAACATTCACTTTCTCACTCATACTAGCCACTTTATAAGCACTCAGCCACATGTAGCTAGTGACTACTTACTGGACAGCACATCTCTTGGGCCTGGGGACATTCCTTTAAAGGTCCTCAGCAACACTCATCTTTTTTGAAGTTGGTTCCATATTTTCTGAAAAACACTCTGAACTCACTGGGAGTCTTGTGATTTGGGGGAAGATTGTGAAGAATGATAAAGTGCTTAAGTTCAGAATGAAGACTGACTACACTGAGAAGGGGTTACTTCTCTCGTGTGACTCCTGCCTGGAAATTGTTTTTGTGATCATGAAAACTATTTGGGTAAACAAGTCCCAGTGTGTTTGCTTTACAATTGCTTGCATTACTTCACAGTCACGCCTGGCTCAGATGGCAAGATAGGCGGTGTGACCCGATGCACAGAAACACTGACATCTCAGCATTGGTCATGAGTACAATGGCCAGGCAAACTGTAAATCAGCTGGGGAGTTGGGTCAGAATGTCCCTAGGGCTGTCTGCCCCCACCAAGTTTGTACCCTTCCTAAGAAGGCAGGTTCCAGGCTACAAGGAGGCCTTCACTAAGGCAGGGCTAACATATTAGCTGTCCCATCGTGGACACAGGCAGCTTGATGATTTCCTCCTTGGTGCCTGGCTTTATATCCTACTTCCCATCTGGCTTATGCTGAAACTGTTTTGAAAATGACCTATAGGTAGAATAGCAGCTTTGCTTCTTAACACCCTAACCTGTAATAGCCTCAGCAGGTACGCAAATGGAACTACACTAAAAAAAGATTTTTGGTCACGAAACCCAGAATTCCCCTATTAGCTACTTGAATACCTTATTATTATTATTATTATTATTATTGCAGTTAACTGCCTTGAGCAGTGCCAAGATTATACGAGCACAAGATATGACAATTCTAAGCCCACCTCACACACAGAAAGGTAGTACTAGGAGCCTTAGGGTTAATTTTTATCTCCCCACTCCTTTCTTTTTCTTCAATTTTTCCATTTAATCAAATTTCAAAAGCATCTGGGGCAGCTGCTAGGGTTTCTAAGACTAATGAGACAGGGACCTTGTTCTTTTGCTTTAGTAGATGGAAACAGATATGTAAATACATAAATGTAAGTATGTACATAATAGTAACTATTATCTTCATCAGTTTAAATACTTCCCTAGCCATTATTTTATTCTGGCACTGAATTGGAAAGAGTCCAGCATTTGAAGTGAATGGATCCAAATTCAAAATTCTAAGTTTTTTTATACAACATTTTATGTACTCTTGGGTAAGTCACTTAACTCCATTGAGCTTCAACTTCACCTGTAAAATGGGGTATTAATATCTACTTTACAAGGCTAGTTGACCAAGGTAAAACCACATGTGTTCCAGGAGCCCTTGGAACACAGCTGACTCTCAATACATGCAATGCTAGTGAGTACTATCTTTAATGAATCCTTCCAGCAGAATTGAAGTGGTCTTCACTGCCATGATAATTGAAGCCCAGAGGAGAAAAGTGTCTTGCTATTGATTCAAATGTTACATGCCACATTGGAGTCTTAGTCACTTGAAAATGAGGACAGGCCATTAACCTGCCTCAAAATGCCAGGAAAGTGCATCTGAGGAATATCTCACCTAGCGGGGAATAGGGGAACACTCCCTGGGGGAGAAACCTTCTAATGGGAGAACTAAGGAAGCTCAGGGGAAAAGGAAGTTGAGGGGAAAAAGAAGGAAAAGAGGAAAGAGCTGAAATAATGTCTAAGACCAAAGGACAGAGAATAGGCAATAACCAGGGACAAAAAAAAAAAAAAAAAATTATGGCATCTACAGATAACAAAAAGAAATTAAGCATGATTACAACGAGTGTGTGTGTATGCATGTGTGCATATGTGCGAGTGCATGTGTGCGTTCATGTGCACATGTGCATGCATGTGCATGCATGTGTGCGTTCATGTGCACGTGTGCATATGTGTGTGTTGTGACTGGAGAAGTACATGATGCTCAGGTCACATCAAGCTAAATTAAGACACTGTTTTTATCTTTGCAAAGCATTGAAATGTTTTCAGCTGTTCACGTATGAATTTTAGGTGGATCATAATGACTGCTGTGTGGAAAAAATATAGCAGAGGGAGACTGGAGGCAGAGAAAGCAGGAAAGACACTCTTGCCATCGTCCAGGCAAGCAATGACGGTGGGCTGCCCCAAGGAAGCAGCAGTGGGGATGAAGAACCCTGCACAGGGTTGAGAGATATTCAGAGGGTAGGGTGGATTCGAACCCATGGCTTCTGATCTATGGTCACTAGTCCAAACTTCTATAGAAGCAATAATTCAGTTGATTCCTAGAAGTTCACAGACCATGGTTTGTTTCTAGGTGTCTGCTGTAGCCTTGTCTTGGGCTTTTTTTCTTGATGCAAATGAACTGTTGTCATTGGGGTGAAACTCATTTTATAAACATAGCCTTAGATTGGGCGGCTGTGTTAGGGGAATTAATGTTAATTGTTATAACAAGTAACCCCCAAATTTTAGTGGCTTAACACAATAAAATTTTATTTTCCCTGACATAAAACTAAATGTGGTTGTGGTGGATGACTTTTCTCCAAGTCTAGATAACTCAGTAATTCAGGGGCCTTTTAATTAGTGGCTTAGATGTTCTCAGAGCCTTGGAATCCACTGCTCCATCTTCTGCATCCAGCCACCCTATGATCAAAAGGAAAATTGTGTGGGAAGTTTAAGGGGCCAGATCTTGAACTGGTATAGATGTATGGATGCCCATATTCCATTGTTCAGAACCAATCTCATGGCTCATATCTAAATAATCTGACAAATACAGTTTGATCATGTACAAGGGAAGAAATAGGATCTGGTGAACATCTAGCCAAATTCTGCCATGATGCAAGCAGCAACTGGATGAACCAAAAAAGTGGGTTCATTTCAACAATGTTTACTTTCCTCAACCCAGAATCCTCTAGGTTTCTTCCTCTATCTGAAATAACTGCCACTCTTAAGAAATGTGAACAGAAAACTTCAAGTGTGTTTAAGGCTGGACTCATCCCCTGTTTGGTTTTGTGCCAGACCCAGTAGGCATGGTAGAGAATGACGATGAGATGCTGATGTTAACAGCAGAATGAGGCTTGAGTCTTTAGTTTCAGCCTAATCTAGGCATTCATTAGACACTAAGATTCTGGTTCCCCTGTCCTGTCACTTGCTGGATTGGCTAAGGCAAAAATTACCCTGTGATTCCTAGTGTATGAGTGGATCTTCAATATTTCCAATTCTTTTTGAAAAGTATAGCCACCCAGTACAATGAAGAGGAGGGCAAGGGAGTTGTAACTGGGGGCATATGACAGAAGACAAAGTCCCCTCAGCAGTCAGCAGGAGAGGCATGTCTAAAACTGAGCTTTATTGCTTAGCAGTTGAACTCTGTCAACCTAAATTAATTGTTTCATGTAGCTGTTTTTCTCATCCAAATTACCTGCTTAACTAGAAGTCCAAGAATCCTTTATTTAAGTTCATTCTCTAATGGTTATTGGTTGCTTGGCTTTTGCAAAGCTCCTTGCCCATTTTATGCTTCTATTTTCTCATTTCTAAGTTGGATTTGATGATTTCCAAAATTGCTCTGGATCCTAATCTTTCATGCCTCTGTCAAGGAATTATGAAAAAGGAGAAAAAAGGTAAAGGAGAAAAAAGCTGGCAGTCCTTGCTTTCATCATTACTGAGGAATGCGTTAGGCATTTGACATTCCCAGAAAGGCCTGGGATCTAATATGTTGTTGATCCAACTGTGATTAAGGAATAAAATAGTGTATTCTATACTCAGTATAGCTAGGTCACTGACACTTTATGTGCGGTGGTCCCTCATCTGTCTTGGCAAAACTACATGGGTGAAAATGCTGGTCTCACAGTCAAAAAGAGGAATCCTTTACTCCACAAGGCCATGTGAAACATAGTGGGTACCTGACTGATGGTGATTTCCACCTAGAATCAGCGTTCAGTGGAAATTGCAGATGAGTGAATTGCCCTCTCTACTGTGTGAGTGAAAGCACTCTGTGATAAAGGGTTGACTCAAAGACCACTCAGTGGAGAATACACTGTCCAGGGAATAAAGAAGCTACACAGATTCAGCAAGGGAATAAAATAGACATCAATTGTTTTGCCCATAACTTCTCCTTTCTTCTGCTAGAACACTCTGATTTTCCTGGAAAACTCCCCCTTTCCTTCTGCCATTCTCTGTGGTTATGGTGGGGTTAACCTGGTCCATGAACCCCGGTCCAAATCCAGTCACCCTGGTCAGAGGATTGGTTTGAAAATGTTCAAAGACATTTCTTGGGATTGATGGGAGAAAATGTCCCTACGAGGGCTATTCAGAGGGGGATGCTTGAGGAAGAAGCTGCAAGATAGAAATGCCATTTGCAGCAACCTGGATGGGATTGGAGACAATTATTCTAAGTGAATTAACTCAGGAATGGAAAACCAAACATCGTATGTTCTTACTCATAAATGGGAGCTAAGCTATGAGGATGCAAAGGCATAAGAAAAATACAATGAACTTTGGGGATTCAGGGGAAAGGGTGGGAAGAGGGTGAGTGATAACAGACTACAAATTGGGTTCAGTGTATACTGCTCAGGTGATGGGTGCACCAAAACCTCACAAATCACCACTAAAGAACTTACTCATGTAACCAAATACCAACTGTTCCCCAAAAACCTGTGAACATTTTAGAAAAGATAGAAATGCCAGATGAGCAAATAGAGAAACTGAGTCTTCAGGACCTGTTCAAGATCCTGAATTTTGCCATCCTTGAACCTTGTATGTCCAACAGATACTTTATTTTCCTTTTGATTGAAAATATTTTAAGGGAATGGGGGAAGGGTCTCTATTGCATAACTGAAAAGGCCTTGACTAATGCAAGAGGGAACCAGATTGCTTATAGTCTTTGAATAATGATCATTTATAATTGCATTGATAATTATCATTCTCTGAGCTCCTGCTAGGCACTTCACACATATGGCTCCTTCTCTTGCAATAAGTTACAAGAGATACAATGATCACCATTATGTAGTTGCAATTATGAAGGGTCTGTTACATTGAGTGACTGGACCAAGGTCAAATTGCTCGTAAGAAGTTAAGCAGAGGCCAGACACAGTGGCTCACACCCGTAATCCCAGCACTTTGGGAGACCAAGGTGGGCGGACTACCTGAGGTCAGGAGTTCCAGACCAGCCTGGCCGACATAGTGAAACCCCATCTCTACTAAAAATTCAAAAATTAGCCAGGTGTGGTGTTGCGTGCCTAATCTTAGCTACTTAGGAGGCTGAGGCAGAAGAATTGCTTGAACTCAGGAGGTGGAGGTTGCAGTGATCCAATATGGAGTCATTGCACTCTAGCCTGGGCAGCAGAGTGAGACTCCGTCTCAAAAAAAAAAAGAAGTGAAGCAGAGAATTGAACCCAATTTTGCTTGCACCAGATTTTATGGGCTTCTCACTCTTTCATATGGTTTTTCCTGAAGGGAGAGGCTCAGTAAGCATGAGGACAAATCAGAGAATCAGAGAACACAGTTTGTTTAGTTATTCAAACAATAGGATTTTCCATCAAAGACACAAATATCTAGAAAAGGGGTTATTGTTACATCAAATAAAAAGATTGAAGAGAAACAAGCAAACAAGCATATTTGAAAAGAGCATTTACCTAAATAAAAACAAAGGGTTTGTTTTGTGCCTAACATTTTGCTAGGATTGTTTGGTGCATTGGTAGATATCAACTGGAACTAATTTGGTACTAGAATACAGAAGTCTTACAGAGCCTGATGTTGTGGACTTAACTGAGTTTCAGACAAGGTTTGGAAGTGGAGACCAGAAAAACCTCAGGCCTCTAATTCTTATTCCCACTTCTCTCTGCTTCTCTATTTTGCCCTTTTCTTCCTCTGTAGACAGGCTTTCTGTCATCTGCTGTCTGTGGGGCAGAACCTGGCTGCCTGCAACTCCCTGGTTGGCATATTTCACAGAAACCCAGCCACCCACTGAAGCTGATTTCCTGTCTCAACTCCCACTTTCTGCCACTTCCAAATTTCTCAGAAGAGGGTATCTGACTAGGTTGGTGGGGTAAGCGCTCCACCTTGGGAGACTCAATCCTGGATCATTACTGGAGTGGAAAGGGAACAGCGCCAGGACCCCAAATTTAGGAGCCCTCAGGAGAGGGCCTTGTAATGCACTGCTCCGATGCCCTGCCAGGCACTGACAACTTATCGTCTCAGCTAGCATCAGCTCCTTTCCAACATCACCTTGCCAGAGGTCATGCCACCTTCATGGAGGGGTAGGGGTTCTTCCTCCAGGTGGGGCATCTCTGAAGGTTACTTTGCAGGAGACTATTTTGGGCTTACATCCAACTCAATTTCTCCCTCCCTTCAATCAAGTTTTCCCCTTCTATCTTACACAATTTCTCTTGAATAAACGTCCTGCGTTCAAATTTCCACCTGAATCTCCTTTGAAGAAACTAGCCTGTGACAGGTGGTTCCAAGGACTGTCTGAGAAAGGAGACATTAAGATGAGATTCTGGGACAGGATAACCCACTGCTTGTCTGGCAATGAGGACTCTATTCCTGGGGTTAGTTGGAGCACAGGTGCCCCCAGAAGTGGGTAACAGAATAATTGCTGACTTTTCATGAGTGATGATCTGGGATGGATACCAGGGGAAGGAGATGCATTAGCTGGTGTGAAGCATCAGATGTTTATAAATATGGGGCAAAGAGTAAATATGGGTGGAATAGGGTGGTTATTGCTAAGCTCAACTGAGATTTTGGAAAATGGAAATGAAAAGGTGAGAGTGATTAATTGGTAAGTCAGAGCTAAGTATGAAAACCAGGAACTTCCTGGTTAGCATACAAAGAGGCTCTCAGCTTCTATAGCAAGAGGCCAGGCAGAGCTGTGGACTTAGTTGTCAGAATATTTGAGCTCTAAAGAAAGTAGAACTCCCCAGTTAGGCAGTTCAGCTAGCTTTTCCAAGGGCACGAAATCTTCAATCTCCAGCATCCCCTGGACTTCTGGGCCACTTGCCTCTATTAAGTACTAGACTCCTTCTTTGCTTGAAGATGATTTAGAGGCCTTGCCTCTACCAGAAAACATGAGCTGCCCTCAGGATCCACACCCACTGCCCCGCAACCCCCTCGCACCTAGGCTAAGAACCAGGAACTATTCCCCTTTCTGCTTGGGGCATGCTGAGAGAAGAGGAAGAAAGCTATATACTAAAAGAGCTATATACTAAAAGACTAAGAGACCTAGTCAGCCTTTGTCAGCAGTAGCTGGGAGAATACACAAGAGATGAGATTTTAGGGTGTGAGATCAAGGAGGAGTTTATTGATTTGAGAACTTTCCTGGGATACAAGAGTTAGCTCCTTGGAAAGAACCCTGGGAGATGCTAAGAAAACACTGACTCCAAGAAGCATGGAGAGATCAGTTGTCCCCAGACTCCAACTCGGGACAATTCCAAAGGTTCATCAAATCTCTAGAGTCCCCATAGGGTCAGACTGAGGCCTTTGCTGGAACTGCAGAGTAACTCAGCTTCTTTTTTTTTTGCCAAATCCTACTTTCTTCCCCTCTGTTTCACAGGCCTTAAGAGCAATTCCCAATAAATTTTGTGCATTGTAATTTTTATCTCAGCATTTGCTGCCAAGAAAACTCAGCTCGCTACAGACACCATCCCTCTTGATGGGGCTGAAGATCCTAGAGTTTAGATGCTGGATACTTACGCCATAGAGGTCTCCATATATACAGCATTAGAAGAACAACTGATTTGCCCAGAGAAAATTGATCATGCTGCCAAGTCCAGATTCAGATATGTCTGTCTTCAAAACCATTGTCTTGAAAGCCATTTGTGTACTGCTGTGTTTTCCTATTTAATACATATTTTTATGATTGATCTGTTGGCAAAGTGTCTAAATTTACAGGCAGAGAAAATCAAGCTGATAGACATCAATTGCAGCATGTGGTTGGAAACAGTTGGAACACGATATATAAGATGAGCTAAGTGTCTGTGATTCATTCATCCATTCTCTGATTTATTCATTTAACAAACTTTTATTAAGCTCTTACTCTGTGCCAGCCCTAGGCTGGCTGCTGAGGTTACAGCAAGAAATGAAGCCTAGATTCTGATTTCCAAAGTGCATGGTCCAGCAGGATATTCATAAATCATTTAAAGGCTGATAAAGAATGGTTCAAACTTCCACTTACATTCCACGGGAATAGCTGAGCACTATTTCTTGAAGACAGAGGCCCACAGCGCTACAGTGCGCCTCAGGGTCAGTAAAATGCTGAAATCATCCGGTATAGAACTGGCAATAAAACTGATAACCCTGTCTTTCCTGGTACAGCTCACTCTGATTTGAGCCAAATACCACATGCAGGCCTACATCCCCTATTAAAGAAATTACAACTTATCTTAATATGATAGCACAGGTAGGTATGGCCTAAGACAACTTTTGGTTGAGGCAGCATATGGTGACAACATTGTCCTGTTAATTTCCTCCTTTGGTGATGATTTCCAGTGCCAAGCAGGATGAGAGGCAGGGCCCCTCCGCTAATATAGAAACTGGACTATGGTGTTGAAAGAAAGTGGGATGCAGTGCCACAATGAACTAGTGAACAATGGGTGCTAGTGAACATATGGCCATAGTGGTGCATGGAAATGTCATCAGTTTTTGTTTCTTTCCTTTTTCTTCCCCCATCATTGGTCACCAGTAATCTGTATCTGCCATCCTACTTAGTGGGCACATACCAGAGCTTCCAGTGGTAAGAAATCCCTAAGTAAAGGGCAAACACAGTGAAAGTTCCATCAAGATAAGGAAGTGAAGAATTATGTAGCCATCCCTCAGTATCCATCAAGGATCAGTTCCAGGACCTCCCAAGGATACCAAAATTCAAAGATGCTCAAGTCCCTGATGTTAAATGGTGTAGTATTTGCATCGAGCCTACACACATATACCATATACTTTAAATCATTTTTAGATTGCTTAAAATTCTGAATACAAAGTAAATGCTATAGAAATAGTTGTTACAAATTGTGTTGTTTAGGAAATAATGACATAAAAAAGTCTGTACATGTTCAGTAAAGATGCAGTTCTTTGATCTGTTATTGTTTGAATGAACGGATGCGGAACTCACAGATATTAAGGGCTGACCGTAGGAAGAGAAGAGAGAAGGAGAAGAAGACATTTAATAATTAACCAACAAATGAGTACTGCATTGTTTTCCATTCCAGAGCCTGTGGCCCTGAGTAGCCAGAGAGGATGTGATTCAGTGCATGTGTGGCAGGGTTGGTCTTAGATCCGGTGTCAGGAGGAGACGGGTGTATAACACGGTGGCAGGACAGTAATGGAGGTGTGGCGGCAGGGATGAAGGGGTTTTCCTACCAACAGGGCTGTCCAGTGCCTTTATTTGTCAGTCAAAGCTTTTCTCCAGCTAATGTCAATTTGCATTTCCATGTATCTTACCTTGTCCAAACTTTAACCTACATGACCCTGCCAGGCCTTCAGCAGCAGATGTTACACATAAAGTTCCTTTTGCCCAGAGTCTCCTGTGTCCTCTAAGTAGCGAATCCTCCCCACAGCCTGCACAATGGCTATCACCTATCTTGCTTCCTCTGACGTGCCTGGACAGTCAATCCTTCTGCCCTGTGGGCTTCTTTGTTACTTGGTTTACTCGTCTGTTGAAGCTACCTGTGCACGAAGGTGGAGCCTTACTCATTGCTCAATCAGTAGCTCCCAGCATAGAGCTCAGGGTTGGCCAGTCATTCCACAGACCACTGGGAATGAATGATTGTTAGAAGGAATTAACGAGTGAGCATCGCATCATGCCACTGATCTAGCTCTCAATGGACTCATCAATGACAGGACTGCACAGAGATCGGTGGATGAGATTAGTGGCTCTCACTGGGGGTGTCCACCAATGGAACCAGAGGGAATTTGGGGAAGGCTGGGCCCACTTAGAATTAAAAGAATCAGCCTCTCTGGGTATTTTTAGGGGACAGTGGGATGCCATCCTCTGTGTTAGGAATCAACCTCTGGGCAGGTCTCTCAAAGCCCTTTCATTTTGTACATTTAATGAATTCTATTTTGTTCTGTGGGTTTCAGCCTGAAAAAGTGGTGCTCTGATACCAGGATGCATTGAGCCTTCCCTGAGCGGCTGCCCCAATTAGCCTGAGCAGTGACATGCAAATCCCTGAGATGTTTTGCATTTTTTCTGGCATGGTCCTCACCACAGCCTGCTCTGTGTTGTCTTTGTTTGTGTTAAGAGCTGAATCCCAGCTGTTTAGGAGCCTCGACAGCCAGGAGCTGATGTACTCATTTCTGCTTCTGCCACAGACCTAGTTAGTAACTGACTCACAATGTGTCCTCTGTCCACTTGTTGTTTGCTTTTTTTCTCATCGAAATGAAATTGAATTCATCTGGGCAGTGCGCTTCTACCTTAGTTACAATTTTGACCTTTAGAAGTATAATCAGCTGTGTACAAATTTTCAAATTAACGAATTAACCATTTATCTGGAAAGGTTTTACAGCCCAGAAGCTCCAGGTAAATGCTACACTCTTACTGGCACACAGGCTGGAGTGCAGTGGTGCAATCATAGCTCACTGCAGCCTTGAACCCCTGGGCTCAAGGGATCCTCTTGCCTCAGCATCCTGAGTAGCTAGGCCTATAGGCATGTGTCAGTATTCCTGGTTAAGTTTCTAATTTTTTGGTAGAGGTATATTTTCATCCCACGTTGGTCTCAAACTCTTGGCCTCAAGCGATCCTCCTCCCTTGGCCTCCCAAAATGCTGAAATTACTGGCATGAAACAGTGTGCCTGGCCACGCAACCTTATTTTTTATGGAAGTGGGCACAGCACTCCCAGTAGCCTGCAGTCACAGCTGGGAAGTGGGGCACAAGCCAGGGGAAGTAATCCCATTCTCTGAGCACCATGCTGGGTGCTTCCCCACCATCAGCCTGAAAGGAGGGTGCTAATGGCTCTCCTCTCATAGATGAAGAATTTGAGGCTCGGTGATGAAGGTCACCCCTGCTTAACATGTGTTCTGGTGATGAGAAAGCCACCTCTTTGTAGAGAATCCCTCTCCTTGGCCTCATCCTCAAGGCCATTGACTTCCAAGTAGCTGCCAGGTCCTATTGAGAGAAGGCTGTCCTTGGATTGCTAAGGGTCCTGGGATGGTGAGAGAAGTACACGCTTGGAAAAGGATCTACTGACACCTCCTGAAAATGAGCCAGAAAGAGCCCTCCATGCAATTGGAGGAGGATGAATCCATCATGGAGGAAGCTAGCTCAATTTTCCTTCAGTTTCAGCTCCTGACAGTCCCTGCATTCAGTGCTGCAGTCTAGATTTACCCAGAGGCCTGTGGTTCTCCCTCACACCCAACTCTTTCTCCATCTCAGACTTTGCTCACACTGTTTCCTCTTCCTAGAAAGGCCTCCTGATACCCTTGGCTCTTTCTGGCTGGTGCCTCTTCACACTGTAGCAGATGCTGCTGGCGACTGGTCTCAGCTCACCCTGGCCACTTCCAGGTTCCCCTGCAGCAGCCACATAGCGTCCAGCCTCCACCTCCTCATGCCTCTGCTCCTCTGCCCAAGGTCTTCATTTGGCAGAAGCCAGCTGATATGGTTTGGCTGTGTCCCCACCCAAATCTCATCTCGAATTGTGGCTCCCATAATTCCCACATATTGTGGCAGGGGCCTGGTGGGAAGTAACTGGATCATGGGGACAGGTCTTTCCCTTGCTGTTCTGGTGGTAGTGAATAAGTCTCATGAGATCTGAAGGTTCTATAAAGGGGCATTCCCCTGCACAAGCTCTCTTGCCTGTCGCCATGTAAGATATGACTTTGCTTCTCCTTCACCTTCTGCCATGATTGTGGGGCCTCCCCAGCCACGCGAAACTGTAAGTCCATTAAATCTCTTTCCTTTGTAAATTACCCAGTCTCAGGTATGTCTTTATTAGCAGTGTGAGAACAGACTAATACACTAGCTCAGCACTGTATATGGCAGGTGGAAAATGCCAGAGATTTGGCACCCTCAGGGCAGTCCTCAGCCAGTGAGGGAAAAGAATGTGTGTAGAAATGCCCTGGCTTCCTGGTCCCTGGAGGGGACAATGCTAAGATGCTTTCTACAAAATTGCCACCTGTCGCCTAGAGGGGTCACCTGCCCTTTGAGGCCCCTTTCTCGGCTTTTGTTCTTTCTGATTTACATTCCCTCTCATTCACTTTTGCTTCCAGGGATCACCTCCCAAGTAAGCTACCTGCACCGAGTCCTGGTCTCAGGGTCAGCTTGGGGTGGGGGGCGGGGGGTGCAGGGGGAGAGTACTAAGACTATAATAAATAATAGCACGTTGTATATTTCCAAATTGCTAAAAAAGTGGATTGTAAATGTGTTCACCACAAAAACATAAGTATATGAGATGATGGATTTGTTAATTAGCATGATCCGATCATCCCACAGTGTGCATATATATCAAAACATACAAGCATTATTTGTCAATTAAAAATAAAATTAAAAGAAGACACTCATTAAGGTCCACTCACACCTTATCTGGTGACCCCACCCCAGGTGAGAGCTGGTGAGGGTCTCCTCCTCAGAGGGCCCAGGAATCTGTGGTTTCCCCTGTCCCAGCACAGAGCAGGATGGAGTGCAATGGTCTCTTCACTTCTCTGTCTCCCCCAGTAGGCATGGGTTCCTGGAGGGCAGGAGCTCTGTCTTGTGAGCTTTAGACTCCAGTGCCTAGCAGATAGGAGATTCTCAGTGTTTACATTTCAACTCAGTAATTCACCATGTGGCTCAGTTTCTTCATTTATGAGCTCCCCTATAGGGCCCCGGACCTTGCGAGTCTTCATGAGGACAGGATGTGGTGAAGGCCAAGTGTCACCTGGGGCTCCTGCCACCAGACAAGGTCCTGATATAACTACGGTTATAGTTGTGGTGTGGGGCAAGGGCTTCCCAGCTCCAGATGAGCAGATTTGGGTCAATTTCTTAACATTTTTTAAGGGCTGTGATGTTATCTTAGCTGTAAATGGTCTTTTCTGCGCCTGGGGCTTTTTCTTTTAGAAATGCTGCCTTGGAGGTCAGATTAAGATGTGTTTAAATGGATCATTTAATGATTGTTTTAAAACAATCCAGGTCATAGCATACAAACACATGCACACTGATTCTGTGCTCTGTATCCTAAGGCCTAGAACCAAGACTTGCTGAGTGAGTCCTCACCCTCCAGCTTAGAGGAAATAGGTGAGGATGTGGCCACCACAGAGCAAGAGGACAGGGCAGGGCAGAACAGAACAGAGGGCACCCTGACCCACTGCACTGCGCTCCGGGGCTCCTGCAACCCATTCAAATATGAACAGCAAGTCTCTCACCAAGGGCTGGATCGGCCACTGTTCCCAGCTCCCACCCAAACATTCCTCTACAAGTATTTCCTCTCAGAGAAAAAATCAAAAACACCTGTAACTGCATGAGGGGAAATGAGTGTAGATTTCAGACTAAGCCAATTCACACCCTACCATCTCTCCAGACTCTCCAATCTGGCAAAGCCCTTTGAGAGTATTTCTGTGAAACCCACTTTTCTTAATATTTATTGTCCCCAGATCCCCCCTTTGGAATACCATGAGACCTGCAGTTTCTTTCCTTGGGGAAAGGCAGGACGCATGCACCCAGCAATCAGACACAACCTCAGGGATGCCTGGATCCCCTGAAACCTAGTGGATCCTGAATGGAGCTACCTCCAGATGACAAGTGCAGGCCAAGGCTCTGGGAAGGAAGGGGCCTGGCCACTCACACATCTAAGTCAGCGGGAGGCTTAGACATGAAGCCAGGAAGCCTGGTGCCTATCTCATCAGAGAGAGAAAGATCAGGTAATTCACCAACAACACAACCATTGATATTTAATGTTGTGTCCAGGTTCAGAGCCAATTGTATATATATTTTTTTGAGACAGGGTGTTGCTATGTTGCCCAGGCTGGAGTGCAGTGGTGCAATCACAGCTCACTGCAGCCTTGACGTCCCAGACTCAAGTGATCCTCCCACCTTAACCCTTCCAAGTAGCTGGAACTACAGGCGTGCACCACCATGCCTGGCTAATTTTTTTTTTTGTATTGTTATTATTTTATTTTGTGGAGACAGGGTTTAACTATGTTACCCAGGCTGGTCTCAAACTCCTGAGCTCAAGCAATCAGCCAATCTCGGCCCCCCAAAGTGCTGGGATTACAGACGTAAGCCACCAGGACCAGCTGTATTTTTTAAATAGTCTTTTTTTTTTGAGGTGTAATTTACATACCGTGAAATTTAGCTATTTAACTTGTACAATTCAATGATTTTATAGTGTAGAATTGTGTTCACTAAAACAGTGATAGTGATAGTGACTGTTACTAAAAATTTACTGTAGACTTTTTGTAGAATTGTAGAAAAACTTTATGCCCACTAACTGTCACTCACCATTCTTACCTCTACCTTAGGTAAACACTAATTTACTTTCTGTCTGTAGATTTGCCTTTTCTGAACATTTCATAGGAAAGAAATCACACAATATGTGTTATTTTGTGCTTGGCTTCTTCCATTTAGCATCATGTTTTTGAGGGTTATCCATGTTGTAGGGCACAGTAGTACTTTGTTCCTTTTTTATTGCTGAATTATAGACCCAGGGTCAATTGTTAAAAGTGGTAGCGTGTGTGTGTGTGTTTGTGTGCATGTGTGTGCATATGTGCATGTGTGTGTGTGTGTGCATGTAGAAGAGACACGAGCAGTTGAGGTCCTGTGGGGAGGACTGGCTGGGTTTCTATATCACAGGCTGTTTTAGTGTCTATCCATTTTTAATGGTGAGATGACCCATACGCAGGGGCTCCAAGTTAGCTGGAGAGGACAGGGTGAGTATCTGGTGGTTCTTCCTACTTTAGAGGCAAGGGCTGGCTAAGACAGTCTGCCTTTTTCCTCCTTACTGAGTCCTTGGGACATTTCTTCTTAAAACAATAGGGATTTTTGATTGTTTAATGTATTAGTCCATTCTCACATTGCTATAAAGAACTACCTGAGACTGGGTAATTTATAAAGAAAAGAGGTTTAATTGACTCACAGTTCTGCATGCTGTACAGGAAACATGGCTAGGGAGGCCTCAATAAACTTACAAATATGTTGGAAGGTGAAGGGGATGCAGGTACATCTTACATGGCCAGCACAGGAGGAAGAGGGCAAAGGGGGAGGTGCTATACATTTGTAAACAAGCAGATCTTGTGAGAACTCACTATCACAAGAACAGCAAGGGAGAAGTTCACCCCCATGATCCAATCACCTACCACCAGGCCCCCCCTCCAACACTGAGGATTATAATTCAACGTGAGATTTGGGCAGGGACACAAATCCAAACCATATCATTCAAGCTGTAGGACTGTGGGATCTTCTCCCCAACAGAGCTCTACTTCTTTTGTGCTTGACTCATCTGAATTCAAAAGCTTGAATATCTTTATTCTCATCCGAGACTCAAGGAAAGAGATCCTCATGATACTCTTCCCTTTGATGTAGGGTCTGGGGTGGAGTTGGTAGGGTGATTGGCTGGGCTATTGGTGGTGGGTGATTGACGGGGCAATTGGCAAGGCCAGGCACCCCATAGGCAGCCTTGCGGGGATGTATGTGTTATCCTTCCTGACCCAGGTTCAGCCTGAACCTTGGCTGAGAGCAAGGCAGAGTTGGAGCACAAGGCGGTGCCTAGGAGGACCCTGGAAGGCTGGAGCCCATCCCAAAGATAGGCTTTGGAGAGCACAGAGAGCACCATGTTCCAGGGTCCTCCCAAACAGTCTTCAGATTACCAAGGGCTGTTACGTGGGAGAAAGTATCACACTCCATGATGCTCCAGCATGCTGGACAAAAACCAGTGTTCCTGAGTCATAGCTTGTGGACAACAAGAGGAGGCTGTGGCATGATGAGCCACTGGAAAAGGGACTCAGGTCTGGCTAGTCTGCCAGTCCCAACAGGTGATCCCAGTTAGGAATTTAAGTATAATCCTGGCCATGTCAACTGGGAAGCCTTGGCTTGGGCTGCGAAGGAGGGGGCCGTTATTCATGCCTTAGGCTCACTTCTGCTGGGTAGACACCAGGCTGAGGGCTTGGAGACACTAGGGTTCTGCCTGTCCTTGGTAGCAACTGACTCATGAAATGGGCATGGCTGACCCTTCTTGGGCAGGGCTCCTGGGTCTACCATTGAGTGAGCTGAAAGAAGTTAGGGTTAATTTCTTTTTTGTCACTCTAAGTATCTTTCCATTTCCCTAAGCTCTGGGCTTTGGGGTTAAACTACTGGGGTTAAGTAATAAGAAAGGAGTAAATTCATGAGTCATTCTCATGTCTTTCTGATGTCCTCAGCTCTATTAGTCCCCAGTAAGTCCTCCTTAATATTCCCAGAGTTATTGAGGCAGTTTAATGGCTCCTATATTTAAGAGGGACAGTGAACTTGCCTTACAATCATTCTTATAAGATCCTTTATGAATAGCAACAGTGTTCACATTACGATTTTACATTCCGCTTTAATAAGGATGGAATTGCCATGAGCGATTCTGAATGAACTGGTCTTGGCTTCTAATTGCTGTAGGTCTTCTGGCAGCATCCTGCTCTATTTCCTAGCTCTTCACTAGATTAAATTAACTTTCCTCACAGTTCAGCCCTTAACCCTTCTTTGGGCTAGCAATCTGGAGAGACAGATCAAAAAATTACAGAATTTTTGGCACTCAAGGGTCCCCCTGACCCTAACAAAGTGCAGATTCTTCAAAATGGCAGAACAGATCTATGGATGGCCCAATTTCAACTTGAATCTACCAAGGATAGGTCTCCCTGTTTTAGCCACAGATGGTTCTTTTGCTAAGTAGCTCCAGAGAACTCCCCTTAACATTGAGCAGAGTGGACCAGAGAAAAGTGGTTTTGGAGACAAACAGATCTGTGGTGAGTCTGACTATATCTATAACATTAAGCAGATTATTCTGTTTCTCTGTGTTTCAGCTTTACCATTGGTAAAATGCACATAATGATGTTGACCCCAAGTTGTATGCAGACTTAGCTGTGATAATAGATGGCAATGCTGAGCATGGAACAGGTGCTCAACAAGCTCTAATTATATTTGTGAGTAATAGTAACACCCTGGCAGGTACTAAAGACAAAATTCTTCAAGATCTATTCCAAACCACTACAAACTCACCTTTACAAGAAAGGCTAGAAAGCTCAAACTAAAACAAAATTAAAGAATGCTGAGATTCCCTGTTCTCTGCTGCATCCAGAGTTCTGTGTGTGTCTCAGCTTCTGCCAGAGATTGGAGCAGCAGTGAGAAAGTGGAGGTGATGGCCTGGATGGGATAACTGGATCTTTCTGGCGGGGGTGGTGTCTGCGTTTCCTGGAGTAGTCCCTGTAGAGTTCCCAAGCATTTGGTTCCCAAGCACCACAGAAGCTAAGTGGAGCCCCAGTCTGGGATTCTCTACTGGAGTCTGAGCTATGGTTAAGCATCTCTCCTGCCTACATTGGTCCTGGGCATGTAGAATCTAAGTCTGATTTCCTGACTCTTCCAGAGATGCTGTGAGCTAAGTCTTTAATAAATTATTTATTGTCTAAATTAGCTTGAATCAATTCCTCTTTTTAAAATCTGTAGCCTAAAACCATGATCAATGTAATTGCTTGTAACAATTCCTCCACTTCTAAGAGCTGTCTAAAATGCTTTTTTTAATTGTTTTTTTAAATTTTTTGAGACAGAGTCTTGCTCTGTCATCCAGGCTGGAGTGCAGTGGCTTGATCTCGGCTCACTGCAACCTGTGCCTCCCGGGTTCAAGTGATTCTCCTGCCTCAGCCTCCCGAGTAGCTGGGATCACAGGTGCCTGCTACCATGCCCAGCTAATTTTTGTATTTTTAGTAGAGATGGGGTTTCGCCATGTTGGCCAGGCTAGTCTCAAACTCTTGACCTCAGGTGATCCACCCCCATCGCCCTCCCAAAGTGCTGGGATTAGAGGCATGAGCCACCATGCCCGGCCTAAAAGGCTATTTGGGGCAGCATAGAACACACCTGTGTGCAGAGATCCAGCAACGTAAAGATCTCAACAGCTCATTAATGTGGGCACTTTATTTTACAGAGAGGAAAACTGAGGGCCAGTAGTGAACAGTAACTCTCCCAGAGCTCAGTGTCTAGAGTACTGAGCATTTGCTCCCGCTGTGCTGGGTTGTGTACTCAGTCCTGTATTTGTCATCTCATGTAATTCTTTCTAGAGTCCTGAAGTATAGACTTTATCATCTATTTACAGGAAGGAAGTAAGGATCAGAAAGGGTATGTAACTTTCCCAAGAAGTCAAACAGATATTATCAAGCAGAGCTGGAACTTTGGCATGGAACTAATGGAACTTTGGCATGGAAATTTGGCATGGAACTAAAGCCAAAGCCCATACTTTTAACCTGAATGTGTGTCTGCCTTTGATGACATGGATTTTCATATCACCCCTTCATAATCCTAACTAACTTGGAGTGATTTTAAGGTGATTAGAAAGGGAATGTAAAATGGCATTGGTGCCACTTCTGCACCCAGTGGTGCTGGCTGGGTGCTGAAACAAAGGCAATGTTGTGCAAATGTTAATTCTCTGAGACTAGATGAAGGCTTCACTGTCAAGGACAAAGGTAGGTTCACTATGAGCACAGAGAATGGCTACCTTCATGGAACAAATAGTATCTTCTATGCATGTAGAGAAACGATTCCTGCCATTCCTTCCCACCCTTTCACCTTCTATCCACCATCCAACCAACTCCCTTATATAGGAGGACATTGCTAATATAATGGATCTGGTCTTGTGACTTGGATTGGACCACCTTTTACCAGTGCCTGGACAGGGACTTTCTGTTCAGGGGCCTTGGTGGGATCTTTCTCTCTCTATCTCTCTCTTTCCTTCATCTCTCTGATTGCAACAGTATGGGTCATGAATTCATGAGAAACGACAGGGGTGCCGAACAGCATTCATGTTTGGAAAACTACAAGTAGATCCAGATGACTGAGAGTGTGGTGTATTATAGAAGGAGATGGCCAGAAAGTGGAGCAGATCATACCGGGCTCTGAGTAGCTTTACGGCACCCAGGCGTTCAATCCCTGCTACCCAGCCAAACCCCATATGTAACTAAAACTACAAGGAAGTCCTACTTCAACTTCTCCTTACATTGCCCTAGCTTCTCTCTACCTTCCTTCCTCCCCAGTCTCTGATTCCCTTTTGATACCTTTTCCCTTCAAATACACTTAGCATGGTGATTTTAATGGGCTTTCACTCAGACCCAACTATCAAAGGTAGATGAACCCTGTAGACCTGTATCCTACTCCCATTCCAGAATGTCACACAAACAAAACACCTACTCTAACCAGAGTCCGTGCCTGTGGCTTTCCTATCATGATAACTTTTGATGGTCTGAGCACCCAGTGAGTTAGTAGTCATCAGCCTCTTTAATAGGTTTGGGAGGCCCAGAGAGACTTGGCAAAATGGCCAGTGTTGCTCAGAGTCTTAGTAGCAGAGCCCAAAATCTTGACAGTTGTGACCCTAATGCTGGTGCTCCTACTGGGCTGGGGGTTTATTTTATCTTCTTCATCCTTGGCCTTAGCCAAATGCCCTGAAATCTATGGCAATGTCCTGCTGAACTTGGCCCCACAGAATAAGCCAGGTCTGGTCCTGGGCTTGGTTATCTTTCCTCTTGTGGCCCTGAGCCCCCTCATGTTGCTGGAGAGCTCTAAAGAACGGCATGAAAAAGCGAGGTTGCTGTTAGCAGGTGGGAATTTAATGGGTTTGGTTGGTTAGTAGATGATAGCAGAAGCCTTGCTGGAGGACCTTGCTTCTGCTTTCCTTAGTTTCCTTACCTGTACAGTGAGGCAGCTGGGCACACAGCCTGGCTTAGCTCTCATTGCTTATGGGTCTTTAGTCCAAGAAATGGAAGGCCAAAAAAAAAAAGGAAAAAGAAGTCCTGCAGGAAGGCCAGTTCCTGCTTTTCTGGGTCCACCCCTGAGCTTCAGCCATGCAGTTTCTGAGCTGATGAGGGCCAGAGGCCAACAGGAATCTATGTGTCATCTCATGGGAAACTAAGATGGGTTGGTGGAGGTGGCACAGGTGGTATGTTGAGAGAATTCTGAGGCTACCCTTGAGCTTAGCAGGGAAAGAGTTCTTGACATGATTCATATTGCCTACCATGAGGGCAGGATTTGGAGGTGGTGACAGGCTTGCCACAAGCAGCCAGCTCTAGCCAGTGGTAGAATCAGCTCATCAGCTGTGGAGGAAAGAATGACTTTATTCCCACTGGCCTTGAATCAGTTTTCCCAGAAGTGAGCTCTAGGTCTCCTTTCATCCTCAAACCATATTTCATGGACAGACAGCAAGATTCTTATTTTATATACAAGTAAATCAATGCTCAAAGAGGTTGGGCAACTTGCCCAAGGCCACTCAGCTAGGGCATGATGTATCTAGGATTCAAATCCAGATCTAATTCCAGTCTGTTTTCTTTCCATGCATTGGTACATTCTGCTCCTTGTGTTTCCTCTCTGGCAAGGGATGAATTAAAGTTTTATAAGTATGCATGTATTTTTTCAAAAGACTATCAACAAATGAAAAGTTGAAATAATCTTTAAAAAAGATTTCTCAGCTCAAGACTAAAAATCCTGATTTGAAAAATTAAAGCCATAGAACAGATGCAGAGGCAGTCATTAGGTCCTTCCAAATCTCCTAAACTTGAGAGGGAACAGCTAGTGAGAGCCAACAGAGATGCTTGCATAGGTGACCTCAGGCCTTTCCAGAGATTAGCCCAAAGCAGATAAGGATAAAATACTTTCATTAAGGCAATTAGAGCTAGCATGAGAGGAATGTTCCCAGGAGACATCA
Source organism: Hylobates moloch (assembly GCF_009828535.3). Taxonomy (NCBI): domain Eukaryota; kingdom Metazoa; phylum Chordata; class Mammalia; order Primates; family Hylobatidae; genus Hylobates; species Hylobates moloch. The sequence goes on from NW_026652284.1 coordinate 114,177,844, forward strand.
CTTCTGGGACACTTTAGCTATAAGCCCCAGGTCTTTGACAGCCACAGTACCTTAAAGCAGAGAAAGAGTTAGGTCTATTTCTAACTGCAAAAGCAGGAAAACTCTCCACTGGGTTCAGCAAAGAGTTCATCCGTGGGTAGTCTATTCTGATATCCGATGTAAACTTTTTTGTATTTCTTCTCAATGTCTGATTTATCCAGCGGCATATCACATGACTAAACACAAAGCAAGTAGAGATGAGAGAGTTACCAAGTGACGCCCAAGGGTTTATAGACTTGAGGCCATTCTCTGAAATCATAGAACTCTTTAGGATCTATTATATTGGTATCTGTTTTTAGATACAATCTGGGCATGGTAGGTGACAGACATGAGAGGTGGGGGTTAGATGATGGGGGCCCTTGAGTGGTGTGCTAAGATAATTGGACTTTATCTTATGGGCACTCTCTTCAAACAGTTTGAAGGGGGTACATTGATATCATCAGACTGGCATTGCACATGGCCAAACCAGTGAAGTGTGGAATGTGGACAGAGGGAAACCAAGCTGGAGGCAGGGAGATAGTCAAAAAGTAGGTGGAAAAGTGTCTGGTTTCCCATTTTACTGTTTCCATGAGGGCAGAAATTACACCTGATTTACCTATTTGTATGTCCCTAGAGCTAAGGATAGTTCTGCCACCTAGCAGGCTGTATTAGTTAGCTTGCACACTGCTATAAAGAACTATGTGAGACTGGGTAATTTGTAAAGAAAAGAGGTTTAATTGACTCACAGTTTCACATGGCTAGGGAGGCCTCAGGAAACTTATAATCATGATGGAAGGCACAGGGGAAGCAAGGCATGTCTTACATGGTGGTAGGAGAGAGAGGTAGACTTTTAAACCATCAGAGCTCATGAGAATTCACCCACTATCACAAGAACAGCATGGGGGAAACCCACCCCTATAATCTAACCACCTCCCACCAGGTCCCTCCCTAGACACATGGGGATTATAATCTGAGATGAGATTTGGGTGGGGCTACAGAGCCAAACCATGACACAGGCCCAAAATAAGTATCTGTTAAATGATTGAATGATGTGATTTCAGTAATCCTATTGGGAAAAGAGAGTAAAGTCTTAACCAAATTCTTTATAAAGTGAACTGAGAGGAGAGGATGGATTTGAGAAACAGAGGATAAAGTGTTAGATGCCTGCAGTTTTCTGGCTTGGGGACTTGGGGACTCTCACTGAGTGTGATGGAAACAGATTTGGGGAGATGGTGGGTCAGGGTGAGATTGGGATGCCCTTGAAACATGTATGGGAGCATACGCTCATATCACTGAGCAGCCAACTTTCTCCTCTGCACTGGCCCTTTAGCATGCACTGTTATCTTCAAACCAGAATCCCTTCCTTCCCTTTCATACAGTTAACTCTCCTGTGCTTTGGACCCAGCTCTACCTCACTTCTCCAGTGAAGACTTTCCTAGACCCAGCTAGGCCAGTCAGATTCCCAGGCTCTAGTAGACTGCCTCCTTTTCTTCTAGCTGTAGATCTCAATTAGCAATGGGCCCCTTGTGTGTGGTTCATGGATTAATGTCTATCTCCCCTTTTAGAGAGGGTCAGCTCCATAAGTACCAGGAGCATGTCTCTTTGGTAGTCACCACTGACTCCTAGTAATAAACACCACGCCTGGCACATGGTAAGGGCTGAAAAGAATATTCGTTGAATAAACGATCAAGAGAATGAGTGTCTGTATAAACAAACGAATGCATGTACAGCTGTCATAGCTCTATCTCTTAACATTGAGTCCCAATTAGCTTTCCTGATGGAATCAAAGAGGCAGTTTTGCAGAGCTGGAATAACATGAGTTTCTGGATTTGAATTGATGTGCCTGCAACACAGTAGGTGCTTGGTAAATGCTCACTGAATTATTCCAAGCTTTTCTGATCATCTCATCTGAACATCTTTAGGCAAGAAATACAATGTTTTGAAACTTTGACTTCATTTATCCATATGAGGATAAAGACATCTGTCTCAGTTTTTGAAAAATGAGAATTTGGTGAGATTACCTATGTCAATACCAGGCACATAGAAGACACTCAATAAATGTTTATGATCAACTGAGTGAATCATGTAATAAAAATCCGCAAGAGTTTACAGGGACCAATCAATAAAAAATGAGTGCAGCATCAAGAAAATCCAGGTCCTTCCACACACAAAAGGACACACACACACACACACACACACATACACACGCACACAGCCCTGACCCCATATCTTTGCTCTGTATTTTCTATCAGCTTTTGCAGCTGGTCAAACTCCTAGCAAGGGGTTAGCTTTCATGCTGTGAAGAGTTTCCAAATATTTTAAGACATGACTCAAACACAGTGAAGTGAGTGAGTTTCTGAATGTGTGTATGTGCTCAATGGCAATGTCCACTGCATGGTGGACACTCAGTACCTGCCTACTTCTTTTCTTTTCCATTTTCCCCTGTCTTCTCAGCTCTTTGCACAGAGCTTAACACATAGTAGGTGCTCTGTGAAAGTTTGAGCCAAAGATACAGGGAAAGAAGAAAAGAAGAGAGGGAAGGGGGTGGTATAAACATGTGTTCATGTTTTCCTTTCTTTCCAGGCACATTATTGCCAACAGACATGAATTGAAGGAGAGAGTGGAACAGGTGGGAGCTGTCAGAGAGGGCAGGCTTATTGTCTGGAGCTGCCTAGCACCTTTATGTATGATTAACGCCACGTGGAGCCCCCAGTGTGGCTTGAGTTTGCAGGCTCCATGTTGCCCACTGTGCATAATATTCACCCTGCTGCTGTTGTTAAATCACCAGGAGATCCTGGCCACCTCCCTGTGACTTCCCTGACTCTGTTTCTGGATGCCTGGATTTGGTGATTCTCTAACAAGTGTAAGAAGAGTAGTAACAGCTCTTTCAATTGTACAGCACTCTAGAGTTACAGATCTCCCTATAGACCACTCTCTCTCTTGAGCCGCCTTCTGGACATCTCAGCAGGTGCAACACGGATCTCATGATCTTGCAGGCTTCTGCTTAGTCCCTTCTCCTGCATCATTCAACTTGTCAACTGGTAGAGTGTGAGTCATCCTAGAAGCCCCAAATCAGTTGGTGTTGAACCTACCAGCATTCAGATCCATCTCAACCCCTTACCAAATGTGTGACCTTGAGTAAATTACATAACTTCTCTTAGCCCCAAGTTTTCTCATCTGCAAAAATGGAAAAGAATGAACCTTATTAATAGTTGTTCACAAGGATGGTAAAAGGTCATGCTTGCAAAAATGTCAGCCTAGTGTAGACAAGATAATTAATACATGAGTCTTTTCACACCTTTGCTCATCCATGTCACTTCTCAGAAATTAACAAATCATCACAGAATGGCCACTTTTCCTTGTATTATTTTAAGTCTTAAACCTCAGTCAGCATCTGCATCATGAGAGGCACAATTTAAAATGTAGGTTCTCAGCCCTGCTTTTTAAGATGCAACTGCCTTCATGCTGCAGGGCTCAGGAGTCTGCATTTATAAAGAGGGGCCTGTGACGTTGTAAAGGCTGCCTCTTGAAAAAACCTTGTTTTCAGTAAAGATCTGTGTTTTAATTGGAGCTCACTCATTCCCTAGCTGACTGGCTTGAGGGTTTGTGGAGTAGAGGAAAAAGAAAGAAGGGGAACTTAATAAAAGGTTGAAGAGATTAGAGAGGGAGGGTCCTGCACAGTTGTCCCTCACTGGATGGGAAAGGTTGACAAAGCCTCTGTCTCTTGTTGCCCATAAAACCACTATTGTGCTTCAATTGGCAATGCTTAAGGAAAGAAGCACGCCGTCTTGGCTTTGTGTAGCTGTAATCATGGCTCTCCTAATTAAAGGCTGCTGGCGGAAGGCCGTCCTGGCATCTAAAAACTCCCTCTGGGACAGCCACATTTCTAAATGCCAGTTGTTGGTTCCTGGAGCTCTGATAAAGGGGAGCTCCCAGAGGGTTCCTGGGGAACTTTGTTCTGGAGGATTATTTGTATCTCCTAATAAGCATCAGAGAGTTGTAGGGGAGGGGTTCTCAACATCCTTGCCCCTTTCTCATCTCCCAAAGGTCTTTAAAGACTTAAGCGGTGCTGAGAGGGTAAATTGCTACCTTTCGCTCATCCTCTCTCCTTGCCTCCTCTCTCCTGCTTGGAATCAAAGGACAGTTCCCAGGATGGGAATCAAGTGACCCAGTAAGTGAACAGGAAGAGAGGGTCTTCACACACAAATTCCAAAGTTCAGATTCACGGTCTGGTTTTCCCCCTCCTTTTGGCTATTTTGTTGATTTTTGGACATTGAAAAAGTAACTGCAAAGTCACTTCTTAAAATCTGGTGTTGCTGTTTTCAAACTAGGAGAAGTCTTGGCTCCATTTCAATAGCACATGGAAATCAGACCTTGTAGAGCTTAGGGGGAATCAGAAACAAATCATGCAAGGTGGCTGGCGTAGCATGGTGGAATGGTTTCATTTGCTGCCCATTTAAACGTTGTCTTACAACAGCTTCCAGAGAGACACAGATAAAAGGGGAAGGTTTGGAAGTGAGAGAGCCGTGGGTTCAAATCCAATGCTCCATGTACCATAGTAAGGCAGCTGCCAGGAGGAGCCCACCCTCTCTGATTCCGACTCCCTGAGACTACGCACCGGTGCTGTTAACATCCAGCTCAGAGTTTTAGGTAGAAGTGAGGCATTCCTTCTTCTTGTAGAGCAAAACATCTCAGTAGTCCCCTACAATATAAAAGTAACACATGAGAATATGTTTCTGTAGTGCATGCTGCTTGGCCTTCAGTTGCTGCGTAAAGTGAGGTCTCAGGAACACTTTGCTCTTCTTCTATTGGCTTGATGGGTCGCTCCTATCATGACCTGAGGCCCACTTTTTTTTTTTTTTTTTTTTTTTTTGGAATCTTGCTCTGTTGCCCAGACAGGAGCTCAGTGGCATGATCTCGGCTCACTGTAACCTCCACCTCCCGGGTTCAGGTGAGTCTCCTGCCTCAGTCTCCCAGGTAGCTGGAAATACAGGTGTGGGCAACCATGCCCGGCTGATTTTTGTATTTTTAGTAGAAACGGGTCTCAAACTCCTGACCTCATGTGATCTGCCCACCTCAGCCTCTCAAAGTGCTGGGATTACAGGCGTGAGCCACTGTACCTGGTCCCACTTTCAAATTTTCTAACCTTCTCCTTGGATATCTCACTAGTGGTAAGATACTCCAGGGCTGTTTGATTTCATTTACTGTATATTTGTATTCCAAGGCCCAAGGATTATGATACATATCTCATATATATATGAATGCATATTATATATAAATATATTCATGTACATATATATGCACGCATAGAACATACAACATACATATGTATGCGTGTGCCTATATATGTTTCTATGCATAAATACATATAGAACACATGTAAGCATGTACATATTGGCATGCTTCATATATAAATGTGTGTATACATATGTAGTTATAAACACCCATGGCTACATTATCTACATGCATGTGCATGTACACACGTATGAAAAATGTGTGCTTGGAAGTCCCAGATGTATGTCAGAGGTCATACTCTCAGTGGTCAGCAAGGGCTCCCAGGCCTTCTCACTGTATCTAGGCCGTCACCCGTGGAGCCTCTGAGCCGATGCCCTTGTTAGAGGTCACCCGTGGCATCCTGGCCTCCTGGTCTCTGCCCGGCACCCTATCAGCCTGCTGCTTCGTCTGCTGCAGCCCACCTTGGGCCGCGGTATCGGTGGCAGCAGTTCCCACTCGGCTGCTCCTGACTTTGGAGGAGGCCCAGCACAAAGTGCTTTGGGTGCTGAGCAATTAACAGGCAGGCTCTTCTGGTTCTTTCCGGCCCTTTCCTCCCGAGCAGAGCAGGGGCAGGGTAAGGCTAGTTGGCATGCACTTTCCTGTTCCACCCTCAGGCCTGAGGTTGAGTCTCCTTGTCAGATGACCTCGCTCAGAGTCCTTCTGAAACCCCTCGCTGCAGGGTGCCCTTAATTGTGCTGCGTCTGCTCCAACTCCCTCCATACCCACACCAAGCCATAGCCCTCCACATAGGCCCTCAGGTGTCTGAACCCTAAATTAAAATCTGGTGTTGCCCTTTTCCTAAAAGATACCTTGGCTCCACTTCAATAGCGCATGGAAGTCGTATCTTGCAGAGATAAGGGGGAGATTAGAAACAAAGAATGCAAGGTGGCTAGCATAGCATGTGGTGTGATGAATGAAGGGTGGCATTGCTGCCCTCATGTCACAGCCAAAGAAACAGAGAGGTGAGTGAACTTGCCCGATGTTACCCAGTTGAGAACTGGGATACTGGAGTCAACCTCAAGTTTGTCCCTCTGACTTGGAAGCCCGTCTGCGGGGCCTCTTGGGGCAGCAGCAGAGCTGGGAGAGGCACCGGCTCTTTTGGCTCTGGGCCCGGTGTTCTTTGTGCAGTACCAGAGCCTCTCCGAGTGAAAATCTGAAGACACAAGCTCAAAGCCTGCAGGGCCCAGGGAGCTGCTGGTGTTGATGAACTGGTACTGGGGCCAGCTCCAGGGGGTCGGGGGAGCCTGGCCAGCTGGAGGGGAACACCCCCCACCTAACGGGGCATCTGCTCCTCTGCCCAGCCTGTGGTTCCCCTGGGAGTAAAGGCCCAGCGTTGCAAGATCTTAATGAAAATCATACTTTGGGGATTTTAGGTAAAATTAACCAAGGGCTAATTCCCAGCAGCTAATTCAAATTATATGTGTGTGTGTGTGTGTGTGTGTGTGTGTGTGTGTGTGTGTGTGTATGCCTATTATAGTAGCTAAACAAAACACATATGTCAGTAGGATCTTGCTGGCAAGCTGCCAATTTGCCTCCTCTGCTATAAACTGTTTTATAATTTAAGGGAGGTATTTTGGTTAATTTTTGTTTGTTTGTTTTGCAGATGAATCTGACAAACCTACCTCAGTTACCCCAGAACTCCTATGACCGGCTTTAAACTCTGCTCAGGGAAACAGGCAAAAGCATCCTGAGAATTACTGAGGAAGACTGGACGGAAACCAGGGTCAGGTGGGACTCATGGCTTTTTGAACCCCTGAGGCTCCAGCTCACCTGTAGAGCGAGCTCTTTGGTTGAGCCAGACGCAAGCTTTGTATCTTCATCCATAGCCCAGGAAAGCACCAACTTATAAGGTCAAAGAGAAGGCTGCAGGTTTGTGTCTGGAAAGAACCTAGGGTAGTACCTGGGACAAAGCAGACTCTAAATGGCAGCCGTAGGCCTGGCTACTTGATTTATGTGTCCCAGCACAAGAAAGAAATGTGAGGTTGCTTGTTCCAAACTTGTTAAGAATTTCAGTACAGTGACAGCAAAGTATTAAATGGAGCCAGGAGCCCTTCTAAACACAGGCCTTGTGTGACTGTATAGCTTATATGCCCGCGAAGCCAGCCCTGGGTGGCCATCATTATTAGCTAGCAGAGACAATATTTGTTGAGCAACTACTGTGTGCTGGGCACCATGCTAAGTGCTTGCCGTGGTTTTATGTAATCCTTGCTATAGCCTTAAGCATGGATATAGCTATTATTCTCACTTAACACATAAGGAGAATGAGGCACAGAGAGGTTGAGTCATTTGTTCAAGATCACACAGCTGGCGAGTGGCAGAGTTGGATTTGACCCAGGCAGTCTCGCCCAGAAGCCCATGTTAGTAACCACTGGGCTATATTATACCGTTCTTATGATTGTCATTATCATTATCATTGTCTTCTTCTGAACTTAAACAGGGAGCTTGGTCTGACTAGGATGGAGCACCCAGAGACTCCCTGAGCCAGGCCCAGAGATCAGGCCCAGGAGTCTTATTCCCAAAGCCAGAGAAGCTAGGTACAGGAGGCAGGACGCAGTCCTTCCTGGAGATGCTGCCTTTGGGGTGCTTACATTGGGAGGTCGGCACCCAAAAAGCGAGGAGAAGAGAGTTCAAATGAGGACACTCCTGCTATTCATTAAACCAAGGAGAGGCCTCTGCAGGACTGAAAGCACACGGCTTTATTCTTTATTCTCCGATCCAAAGTCTGGATCAGAGCTAATCAACCACAAAGCGATTACTCACATTACACAGCTTCAGGCTGACTCAGCACCTTTGGAACCCAGGTTGGATAACAGATCCTCTTTTCCCACTGTCCTGTAGAGATTCTAGGCAGTGGGGTCCACCCCATTTGATATGAGACTGCAGCAAATTCTCCTGAGATCAGACAGGTGCCTGCCCCTGACTAGGGAGTATTCTTCCTTTGTGTTTTCTCCTTCTGGCACGGAGAAGTAAACTGCATGTATGGTCCCATCTTCTTCTTTTTTTTTTTTCTTTTCTTTCTTTCTTTTTTGAGACAGTCTTGCTCTGTTGCCCAGTCTGGAGTGCAGTGGCACAATCTTGGCTCATTGCAACCTCTGCCTCCCAGGTTCAAGCAATTCTACTGCCTCAGCCTCCCGAGTAGCTGGGATTACAGGGGCATGCTGCCATGCCCAGCTAATTTTTTGTACTTCAGTAGAGATGGGATTTCACTGTGTTGCTCAAGCTGGTCTCAAACTCCTGGGCTCAGGCAATCCACCCACCTCGGCCTCCCAAAGTGCTGGGATTACAGGTGTGAGCCACCGCTCCCGCCCCCCATCTTTTTCAAATAATCTCATGAATTCAAGATTTTAAGTTGAAAGCAGGAGGATAATGTATCAGCAATATTTTTGAAAATGTTGAAAAGAAAAAATGTACCCCAATTTCAATGATTCTCAGAGCAATAATTTAATTTCTCTCCTATGAAATAGGAATGATGGTAATAATGATGATGATGATGATGATGATCGTAACAGCTAACATATATTGAGCTCTCACAACGTCCCAGGCACTTTGCTAAATGCTTGACTCAAATTATCTCACGCACGCATTCCTACCTGACATAGGTGTGATCCTGCTGTCCAAAACACTTACAATCTTTTTTCAAGATGCACTAAATTATAGCTCAGGCAATTTACATGCAATTAATCTCCTTAATGGAATGTTTATGGTTAGATAATAGAACCATGGTACAGATGAGTGGCAATTCATTGAGCTCCTCTGCTCAAGTTGGATCTTTCCTGTTCTAAGAGGAGTGTGGTGGGAGACGTGGAAAGGAAGGTGAAGGAGAGGCAGGGCTGGGAAGCTGACCGCTGCCAGTGACGCCCCTTTTTTCCCTCTGTATCTCCCTCACTAAGCTTGCTCCCTCACTAAGCTCCAGCTACACTGTCCTCCTTTTGTCTTTCTTTGTTTCTTAAATTCTGTGTGCTCTATGCCTCTCCAGGGCCTTTGCAAGTGCTGTTCAACGCCTTTCTCTTCTGTGTGCCTGGGTGGCATCCACACATCCTTCTGGCCTTCAGCTTGGTGTCATGTTCTTGGGAAGCCCTCTCGGACCCTGGGTCCTGGTTGTGCTGCGCAGCCTTCTTCCTATTGCTTGCCAAAGCTGCACTTGAACATTCGTTTTGGATCTTATTTGTTAGTGCCTCCCATGCATTAGACTCTTCACACCACGAGGACAGAGACCATGCCTATCTTATTCCTATTTATTATCATTGCATCTCTACCACCTAACACATAGTATGGATTCAATAAGTGCTTGTTGAAGGAGTGAATAAGTAGAAAGATGTGTTCAGGTGGCACATATGCATCAGCTCCGTGAATGTGGGTGATGAATTCAGGCTGAGCTGGACGCTAGTCTATACCTGGGGAAAGGGGATAGGCTGTCATGGCCTCAGCCAGGGGTTGGATAGGCACACTGGATACTTCGTAGGTTGATGGCAGCATCATTGAGTCTGATTTTCCAGGGTATGGGGCTGGCCTTTATGTGGACTGGATTTGAAGCTGGAAAAAAGAGGAACTGAGAGAGCCAGGCAGGTGCAAGGCAAATGCCCCTCCACTGGCCCAGAATCTTCTCCCCTGCCCGAAGCAGAAGCACTGGGCCCTCAAGGTCTAGACCAAGAGGAGGTAAACAGTCTCTGTAAAGGTCCAGATGGTAAATATTTCAGGCTTTGTGGGCCTTATGGCCTGTGTTGCAACTATTTAACTTATACCATCATAGTACAAAAGCAGCCGTAGACAATGCATCAGCCAATGAGTCTGGCTGTGTTCCAATAAATATTTATTTATTGACATTTGAATTTCACATCTTCATGAATCATAATTTTTTTTTAATTTTTTTCTCTCAACCGTTAAACGATGTTAAGGCCAGGCGCAGTGGCTCATGCCTGTAATTCCAGCACTTTGGGAGGCCGAGGCAGGTGGATCATGAGGTCAGGAGTTCGTGACCAGCCTGGCCAACATAGTGAAACCCCATCTCTACTAAAAATACAAAAAAATTAGCCAGATGTGGTGGCATGCGCCTATAGTCCCAGATACTCAGGAGGCCGAGGCAAGAGAATTGCTTGAACCTGGGAGGCGGAGGCTGCAGTGAGCCAAGATCACGCCACTGCACTCCAGCCTGGGCGACAGAGTGAAACTCTGTCTCAAAAAAAAAAAAAAGTTAAAACAATTATTAGCTTGTTGGTTGCACAAAAAAACAGGTGACCGGCTGGATTTGGCTCACCAACCCTGGTCTATACTCTTGGTCCATATTTCTGTTTTCTCTGCCATTTCATAGAAGATGCTTTTTTAGGTCGGCTGGGACCAGGTCCTCAGGTGCCATTTCCTCCTTGTGTGATCTAGGGGGTGTCATTTGATCTCTTGGGGATGGGCATTTAGGGGTTGGGTTAGATAAGTTCCAAGCTTAGGCTTTCTGTTAATGGTTGGGTGACGATGATGTCTGGAGACCCTTGCTGGGGTCTCTCCACTCCATGCTGGGGGTTCTTCTGGGGAGGCTCTGCATGGCTTTCAGAAAAACTCTGAACATCAGAGCGAGACTACCATGTAGGAAGCCACCAGTGGATAGAGAAGCAGATTCCAGATTCCTGAGCTGTGGGTGCCACTGGGGGTCTTGTTCATTGAAAGAACCTCCAATTCACACTTGGAACCGGACCTGAGCCACGTATTCATTCATTTTCCTTCCAGAAAACTGTGCAAGATTACCGGAATCCATCCTTATCTTCAAACACTCTGCTGTTGTGAAATAAGGACTTGATTTCCATCAAGCAGGAGGAGGTGAGGCTTGAGTGGGTTAAGGGATGTGGGACATGTTACCACAAGTAGTGTGTGGGCAAAGATCACAGCTCACAGCCGATTTGAGAAACAAAAAGCTTGGCCAACCTGTTTTTTGTCTTATTTCCTTATTCTTTGTAGATGACCCAAGTATATACCCAACCCGGAAACCGGGGCTTACTCGGGCCTTCCGTCCTTTCTCCCACACACACCATTAATCCTGTCAATCTGTGCATTTTTCCCAGGACCACTTGCGAGTGTGTGGCCTTTCTTGGACTCCAACCCATACTTCCTTCACTCAGCACTTTACCTTCCCGCACCTGGACCAAATTTGACCTCCTAAAATCGTTAATCATCGTCCTGCCTTTAGACACTTTCTAATTTTCAGGTCATGTTACACGTTGTTGTGTGTTTGTTTTGTTTTATTTTCCATAAATGAAAATCTGATTGTATCAGTTACCTGGTAGAAATTATTTAATGGCCTGGGATAATGAAAAGTTCTGGAGCTGGATATTGGTGACAGATGCCCAACAATGCAAATGGGCTTAATGCCACTGAATTCCACTTAAACGTGGTTAACATGATACATTTATGTTCTGTGCATTTTAAATTTTTTTTGTTTTTTTTACAGACAGGGTCTTGCTCTATTGCTCAGGATGGAGTGTAGTGGTGCAATTACAGCTCACGATAACCTCAAACTCCTGGGCTCAAGCTCTCCTCCTGCCTCAACCTCCCAAGTTGCTAGGACTACAGGTGTGAAGGCACAGCACCAGGCCTTTAAATTTTTGTTTGTTTGTTTGTTTGTTTTGTGGAGGTGGAGTCTTGCTATGTTGCCCAGACTGTGTTCTATGGATTTTACTACAATAAAATTTCTTTAATCATTCTCCATCATTGCAAAACACATTTGTAAGGTTTATGGGGACCTTGTAGAAACTCGAATCTCTCACCATGCAAGTTTCATTCCACGCGCTCTGATCTTAGCTTTACCTTCAGCAACCTGTCATTCCTAACTGCACTTTTTTTGTCTCCCCACCTTCCATTTCCATTTCATCTTCCTGATGTGTATTTCATCTTCCTCTCCTTCCTACTGCCTGAACATCTATTCAACTTTGAAGATCCAGGTCAACAAGATACTGTCATCTCCCCCATCATTGGCCTCTTACTGACAGCATTAAAGGACTATTTGTTTAATTTTAATACTAATACTAGATCAGCAAAAAAAGTCCTGGGTATTTATAAGGGGTATGCCAGATAAATGTCAGATAAAGAGAACCTCAGTAAAATGAACAGCACTCATTCTATGCAAAAGATAACCAACATCTTTGTAGTTGTGTGTATTTCTGTTCCCAAACTTCTTTCCTTCCTGCCCCCTTCAGATTTGACTCCTACCATGAATTTCGTATGTGTCCATCAATTTGTTTTCTTCTGTTTTGTCATGCCAATTTTTCTCCCTGGCAGCAGATCATGTAGTTGAACATGCTTTTGAACTTTACATAAGTGGAATCACACTGCATCTTCTCTGTGACTTGCTTTCTCCCCCCCAAAATTAGGTGTGTGAAATCCATCCACTCTTTTGCATGTTATTACAATTCATTCATTTCACTGGTATATACTGTTTAATTGGATAAATATAATACATTTTAAAAACCTATTCCTGTTGGTGATGGGAATTTTAATTGTTTCCAGCTTTTGCTATAAAAAATTGTGCTGACGTAACCTGGCTGTCTCTGTGCAGGTTTCCTGGAGCAAACCCAAGATTCTCCAGGTATATAGACAGAAGTGGAAATGCTGCCGCAGACTTACACATCTCCTTAACTACATCTGATGATGCCAAATTGCTGTCTACTGTGATTTTATCAAATTACACTCTCACCTGGCATTGGTTGAGAGGAGTGATTGTTCCATTTCCTTGCATCATTGATTATCAGACTTTAATTTTTGCTTACTTGGTGGATGTGAAATTATATCTCATTGTGGCTTTATTTCACATTTCCAAATGACTAGAGAGGTTGAGTTCCTTATTGCGTGTTGATTGTTGATTCACATTTTCTTTTTTATTGAGTAAAATCTGCTTTGCTCATTTTTTCTACTAAATTTTTTGTTTTGTTCTTATTGATTTGTAGTTCGTTATATATTCTGAAAAGTACTTAATTAATTTATATATTGCAAATGTTTTTCTCTAGCTTTGGCTTACCTTAACACTCTCTCTAGTTTCTTTTGATGAGTCAAAACTTTAAAGTTTAATGTAGATGATATTGTCTATTTCTTTCTCTGTCTTTATTTTAGAGATAGGATCTTGCTCTGTCACCCAGGCTGGAGTACAGTGGTGTGATAATAGCTCTCTGAAGCTTTGACCTCCTGTGCTCAAGTGATCTTCCCACTCCAGCCTGCTGAGTAGCTGAGACTACAGGTATATGCCACCACACCTGGCCAATTTTTTTTTTAACTTTTTGTAAATACAGGGTCTAGCTATGTTGCCCAAGCTGGTTTTGAACTCCTAGACTCAAGTGATCCTCCTGCCTTGACCTCCCAAAATGCTGGAATTACAGGAGTGAGAAACTGCACCTGGACATTCTTCTTTATTGCTTATGCTTTTTTGTATCTTGTTTAATAAATCCTTTCCCAGCTTGAGGCCATAAAGGCCTCTTCTATGTCATCTTTTAAAATTTTAATAGTTTTACCTTCGTGGTATTCAAGTCTACTGAAGTTGATTTTTACTTACAATGTAACGAAGGTGTCCCAGGCAAAATATTTTCCCATGTGGATGTCAGTGATCCCAGAATCACTCATTGCACATCTGACATCTCCCCCGAGATCTGCTGCAGGGCTTTCATTGACTGAGGTTCTGTCCCTGGGCCTTCTATTCAGTTCTAGTGTTTATTCCTGGGTCCTCACCACACTGTCTTCATTCCTAGAGCTTACTAATGTGTCTCAATATTAGTCAAGGCAACTTACCTCAGCAGTTCTTCCTCTGAAATGCCTTGACTGTCTCTATTTCTTTACTTTTTCATTTACATTTTATTATAAGCTTATCAGATTTCATTAAAAAGTCATGATTTGAATTATATAATTCTTAATCATGGCTGTCATAGTGTTTTATACGATGCACATAAATCTGTGCACACTTATTTGTACCCAGGATTCACATCTTACCCTTAAAGCTTTTCATAGCACCTGATACATAGTAAGTTCCTTAAATGAATGGATGAATGATCAAAGTTCTCTATTCAGCTGTGGTTCTATCTTATACAAAACCCAAAATTTATAGTGTAATTAAATTATTAACCTTTCAAGAGGATCTATCACTCCACAAAAGAGCAGGGAAAGGCCAGGTGCGGTGGCTCACGCCTGTAATCCCAGCATTTTGGGAGGCCGAGGTGGGTGGATCATAAGGTCAGGAATTCAACCCTAGCCTGGTCAACATGGCGGAACCCCGTCTCTACCAAAAATACAAAAATTAGCCAGGCGTGGTGTCGGGCACCTGTAAACCCAGCTACTCAGAAGCCTGAGGCAGGAGAATGGCTTGAACCCAGGAGGCGGAGTTGCAGTGAGCAGAGATCGTGCCATTGCACTCCAGCCTGGGCAACAAAAGCAAGACTCAGTCTAAAAAAAAAAAAGGTGGGGGGCAGAAAGAGTACCGGCCATTATCTGATCAGCTACCATGTGCCAGGAATGTTGCTAGGGCCATGCTTCCTGACCTTCAAAGCTGTAGTCTTGAAGCCTGGGTTCAAATCCAGGCTCTGAAGTTCCCTGAATGTCTGACAATAGGTAGACACTTGATCTTGGGGAGGGGCAAAGTTGTCACTGAAATGCAGAATGGAAATAACCAGGCTTGTCTTCCATGAGGCTATGCTCTTGGGATGAGGAACCCCTCGTAACCAGTAACGTGTCATGGAAATTCTAGCTCACTCATTCATTCACTCAAGAAGTATTCACTGAGCACCTGCTATGTGCTGGGCTCCACAGAAGAAGTAGACGCACAGCAATTGTGTGTTTTAGAAACTGTCTTTTTTTTTTTTTTTCTGAGATGGAGTCTCACTCTGTCACCTAGGCTGGAGTGCAGTGGTGCGATCTCAGCTCACTGCAACCTCTGCCTCCGGGGTTCAAGCGATTCTCCTGCCTCAGCCTCCCAAGTAGCTGGGACTACAGGCATGTACCACCACACCCAGCTAATTTTTGTATTTTTAGTAGAGACGGGGTTTCACCATGTTAGCCAGGATGATCTCGATCTTCTGACCTTGTGATCCACCCCCCTCAGCCTCCCAAAGTGCTGGGATTACAGGCGTGAGCCACCGCACCTGGCCAATTTTTGTATTCTTAATACAGACAGGGTTTCACCATGTTGGCCAGGCTGGTCTCGAACTCCTGACCTCAGGTGATCTGCCTGCCTCAGCCTCCCAAAGTGCTAGGATTACAGGTGTGAGCCACTGAGCCCTGCCTAGGAGCTGTCTTTTGCCAGTAATAGAAATCCAACAACCTTGGTTAATACAAGCGGATGCTTTTGGGATGGGAAAGCCCTCACAACTAGTAACGTGTCCTGGGAATCCTAGATCACTAATCTGTTCACTTGAGAAGCATTCACTGAGCGCCTACTATGTGCTCGGCTTTATAGTAGAAGTGGATGCACAGCAATTAAACAACAAAACTCCTCCCTCAGGGAGCTGGTCCAGTGGTAGGAGATAGACACTAAACAAATCAAGATCTATGGAGAAAAACAAGGTTGTCTAATGAGCGGGGCGGTGACTGTGGGAGTAGGAGTAGTGATGGGAATACTGTATGTGAACTGGACAGGAAAGGCCTCTTTGACCAGGTGACACTTGAACAGTGGGAACTGACATAAGTAAGGGAGTGAGCCCCAGTCTTTCTGGAGAAATCTTTCCAAGCAGAAGGAACTATAAGCATAAAGTCCCTGAGACAGGAGGTCACCATGGGATGGCAGGTGACCTGAGGTGGGTTGGGTGGGGCTTGCAAGTCTAGTGGTCGAATCCTCTGAGCAAGGGTGTCCAGGGGCACGGCCCGTGTTTTTCTAGTCTGCAAGTGTGAGGATGAGTGAAAAGAATGTTGGATGAAGCAGGACTCAAAAGGAACCCCTCTTGCACAAAATGCCTCCCTTTCAATAAAAACTCATTCAGCCAGTTGGACAGGGCTTCCTCCAGAGTCTATTTCCATAGACTTAGTGAGTGACTAAGTCTATGATTTAAGTCATAGATTGAGTGAGTGACTGATTCATATCACAGCTCTGTGAGGTGACCTGTGAAGTCAGCTTCCCCAGGAAACAGTCTCTAAGGTGGGACTTACCATGTGGGGCATTTATTAAGGGGTGTCATTGGGATCAACATCTGTGGATGGAAGGAGAAGCAAGCAGGATTGGGCAGAAGGGGAAGTTGAGCTGTGATGATGTCCCTACAAAAGCCTCAGGTGACACCCCGGGAAGCTCTGGAATTGGAGTAGCCCTGCAGAGTTGTTTGGAGTGAAAGGGTGAGGATTGAGCCTTCCTGTGTCTCAGCATGGATGAGTCCTTACTTCCAGGCTTTTCTTGGAAGGAGGCATGACCTTGGGTGAGGTGGCTTTCGTCAGCTAAGGCAACCCTTGTAGGAACTGACACTGAGGGCTGTTCATCAGCAGTGGGAGTATAAGGCTGCTATTGTTTGAATCTCTGTCTGCACTCAAATCTCGTGCTCAATTGTAATCCCCAATATTGGAGGTGGGGCCTGGTGGGAGGTGATTGGACCGTGGGAAAAGTTTCTCATGAATGGTTTAGCACCATGCCCTTGATGCTGTCATCCCCCAAATGAGTGAATTCTCATGAGATCTGATTGTTTGAAAGTGTGTGGCATCCCCCACTACTTGCTCCTACTCTGGCCATGTGACGTGTGTGCTCCTCTGTGGCCTTCTGCCATGATTGTAAGTTTCCTGAGGTCTCCTCCAGAAGTTGAGCAGATTCCAGCATCACACTTCCTGTATAGCCTGTGGAACCATGAGCCAATTAAACTTCTTTTCTTTATAAATTACCCAGTCCCAGGTGTTTCTTTATAGTAATGTGAGGATGGACTAATATAAAGGTCTTGAGTTCTGGAAAAGATCTGGGCTATATTTCAAAGCAGACTCCACAGCCAAATCCTTACAATGCTCAAGCTCATTTCTTCATAGAGGCTTTTCCATCCAGAGGCCTTTGCTGTCCAACTCATGTAAGGACTCTGTCCTCAGGGTTCCAGTGGCCTCTCTTGCTGGGGAAATGTACCAGTGGACATTTGTGGAAGGCTCTATAGCCCCAACACTGCAACTTGTCATGGGCTGCAAATGATAGACCGTACCTCCCTCCTCCATTAACCATTCTAGATTCTACTCACCCTCAGCCAGCACCTGTTGGGCTCAGTGGCTTACCTGCCTGTCCTTATGCCAGAAAACTCTGACATTCAAGTCACCATGCTTTTCTCAGGTTGGAGTTGCCACACTTGCCTATTTACAGTCAAAATTTTTAAAAAAGGAGTATCAAAAGGAGAGGTGCATAAGTGGATCAAACATATCCCCCTCCTTCCCACACACATTGTGTAGCAGAAACACTTCATCTCCTAGCTATCAAAGTCCATAACCCCGTAAGATGGTCCCTGAGCATAAGGGGCACTAGCTTATAGTTCCATATGACTCCTGTTGTGTCCCTTAGAAGTAGTCTTCTCCCTTTGGGAGCCAGGGCCACCATCTCTGCAGAGTGGAGATGTACAGACAGGAAGTGCATGTTCTCCATGTGGTCACTGGGAGTGATGGCCAGAGAAGCCACTTCTTTCTCTCCTTGGCTCCAGGGTCCATATGTTCTTCCTGCTGGGGACACAGCAACCTATAAAGGGCTTTGATTTAAACATACCCTGCATTCTGGAGGATGATGCTCTATTCTCACAATGTCATGATTTCTGAAGTGTTTCTATGAACTCTTGGGTAGGCTATTCCACAGATCTCTCAGGCTGACAGCTCTGGGTGATACAGTACATGATAAACCAGCACACCTCAGCATCAGGCTCATTCTTGCCCCTCCCTGGCTGTAAACTGGGGTCCCTTCATCTGACACAATGTTATGTGAACTCTTGTGCTAGTGAACAGAACATTCTGGAAGCCCCAGGATAATGGTGTAGATGAGGCTTTGTTGGCAGGAGAGGCAAAGGCATACCTGGAACGTATGCCTATTCCTATTAAAATTAACCACTGCACCTTCCAGTATTGAAAGGGTCTCAGATTGTCACTTTGCCACTAAGTGGCCAGTGGGTATCTTCCAAGAGGGCTGACATGTCAGGGGTTCAGCTTTGGTCTCTCTTTCTGGCAGGCTGGAAACTTGGCAGTTGCTGCAGCTAGATCAGCTGTGGAGCCTGCCCTGTTGGGTCCATGCATAGCCTCTAGCCCTGCTACCAGGGCTTCTTCATTCAGGCATCATCTGTGTCAGCAATGGAGTGGACAGATTGGGGCTGGCTGGGGTCAAATGCATGCATCATTAGGCCTCCTTGTTCTTCCTTGCTGGGCACTTTCTGGTGGCCTTTAATTTTGGCAGAAAAAAAGCCCTCCCACTCGGGGCTACTCCCACACGTGCATGCCTCCTCCCCAGACCTCCTTGCTATTAGTCTTCTGTCCTTTTTTCTTCCAATCCCCTGAGCAGACAGGAAAGGAACTGCACTAAGTGCTTCATCTGCATCTCTCATTTGACCTTCTGACTCACTCAAAGAAGATGAGCATCATTTTACAGAGGAGGAAATTGAGACAGAAATAAGTTAAAGACTTGGAGTTGGCCAGTTGCGGTGGCTCACGCCTGTAATCCCAGCACTTCGTGGGGCTGAGGCGGGCGGATCACGAGGTCAGGAGATTGAGACCATCCTGGCTAACATGGTGAAACCCCGTCTCTACCAAAAATACAAAAAGTTAGCTGGGCGTGGTGGCAGGAACCTGTAGTCCCAGCTACTCAGGAGGCTGAAGCAGGAGAATGGCGTGAACCCGGGAAGCGGAGTTTGCAGTAAGCTGAGATTGCGCCACTGCACTCCAGCCTGGGCGACAGAGCAAGACTGCATTGCTAAAAAAAAAAAAAAAAAAAGAGAGAGAAAAGAAAAAGACTCAGAGTCACACATCTAGTGTCTGTCAGGGCCGGGAATGGAACCCAGGCTATATAACTCTGCAAAGTGCCCTGAACCAACACGCTGGCCACATATGGAAAGGGGGGATGAATGAAAACTAAAATCTTAGCCATGCAAAGGAACTTTCAACACTGGTGACAGACAGGAGTCTGGGCTCAGCAGGATGAGATCCTGGGAAATTCAAGGAAATCCTGAGGACAGTTGTTCATTCCCACTTCAGAGAGATTCTGAGCACTTCCGTATGTCCCATCACTGTCTGGTCATCGTTTACCCAAGGAGTTGAAAAAGGAGGTAGGAAGAATAAAATACACCATCTTTAGTAATGTGTTCTTTCCTTCCTTCCTACATCCCCACCTTCTTTCCTTCATCTCTTCACCAAAAAGTAACTAAGCCCCTGCTATGCCCTGGAAATTGTGCTAGGAGCTGTGATGAAATGGGTCCCCCACTCCAATTACATCTCCCACCATCTCCCTCCCTCATGATGGTTCTTTCTGTATCTAGAACCCAGCACATTGCCTTTCTGGCTTCAGAGCCTTGGCAATTGCTGTTCTTTCTGTCGAAAATACTCCTTTCCCTTGTATTTCAATGGTTCATTCTTTCCTATTTTATAGATCTCGGCTGAGATGTTACCTCTTCAAAGGGTTCTCTGTGTTTGTTAGGGACTGTCTCTTGCTAGTAACAGAAATACAACAACCTTGGTTAATACACAAAGGGTTTATTCACTCACATTAAGGGCATCCAGAGAAGGCAGCAGAGCTCTGAAATCAATGCTCAATGAGGTCATTAAGGACCCGGGCTTGTTCTATCAATCCTTCCCCCATTGATGGTGGGGGATTGTTTTCATCTTTAAATTTTAGGAAGGCTGCTGGGGCTCCACCCATCATCTATATATTCCAGATGGGTAGAAAATAAAGAGAGTCAAAATAGTAGCCACCCTCTAGCCATCTGTTTCTTCTCTTAAGGAGCTTTCTAGGAAATCCAGCTTCAAAATATTACACATAGATTATCTACTCTTAGCTGCAGGAAAGACTGGGAAATATGGCATTATCCTGGGTACATTATTGCTGAGAATAAAATAAGGGTTCCAAAAATGAATAGAGTGGGGAGTTGCGTAAGTAGCTAGTTACCTCTGATACACCTTTCCTGGCTACTGTAATACCACCCTCTCAGGCTCTCTTGGCTTTGTTATACTAGTCTATTTTTAAGTTTTTGTAGGAAACATTATTATCTGAAGTGGTCATTCTCTGTTGTCTTCTCCACTAGACTGGAAGCTCCCTGAGGACCTTTGCCTGTTTTGATCTCTTCTGCATCTTTATTTTTCTGTAGAGATCTTAGAGCACTTAGGTTCTCATGTCAAAAAAAGAGTCAGTCGTAGCAATATATACATGGATTTATTCATTCAATAATTTATCTATTAGTTTATTCTGCAATTAATTTTTAAGCTCTGTGTTGCTTTACATTAAACACTGGAAGAGATAAACTGCCTTTCCTAAGGGAGATTGACATGCAGATGTAGAAACTGAACAGTGATATGAAAAAAAAGAAACTTAAAGTCACGTGTAGAAGCTGTAGGAGCCTAGAAGGGAGAATGATTACCTGTCTGGAGAAGGAGCTTCTTAATGGGGCACTGTAGTTAAGTCATGCAAGACTTCTACCAATGGCCTGCACAGTTCCCCTAAGAGTCAGGAGGGGTGACTGTGTGTGCCTAAAGTTTCTTCAGCTTTTGACACAGCCACAAATAAAACCTTTAGGCAAGGAAATCAAGCTGTAGTAGAGAATAGCAAACTATCTGTAATGGTCAAGGTGAAATACAAATTAATACTCCAATTCTGTCATCTACATGGGTATGTATACATCAGCCAGGGGCTAATGAGCACAATTCAATACCCATCAAACATCTATTGAGCACCTGCCATATAGGTGCTTATTTGCAAATAGCTTTATAGTTTACAAAGCATACATTTGCACTGAAATAGTCAAAGTTTTACTGGTGGCAAAAAAACAATGAAAACCACTTCTAATTGTAACTTTTTAAAAATATGTATGTGTGTGTTTGTGTGTGTGCATGCGCATGTGTGGTGGGTGAGATTTACTGGAAGAATTCTAGCACAGTTCAGAGAAACAAACAAAGAACATCTAAGACACAGGAGGGTAGGAAACTTGGGCCCTTTGGGATTGCAGGCCACCAGGTAAAGAGGGCTTTTAGCTCCAGCGTCTTTCTCTCCAAATGAGCTAAGAAAATGCAAGCTATGACTGAAGCAAGACAAAACAGTCTATTTTTCTTCTTCTGCAGGATGTTTTTCATAATGCCTATAAGACTGTGAGCTCAGGGGATGCTGATGAAGAGAGAACAAAGGCTTTCACTGGGGTCTCAGGGTCTCAGAGGATTGCATCTGGGAGGGAGGAGAAAGGATGACAGAGATGGGAGAAGGAGCTCAAGGCTGTATAAAAAGTCATTATGGGCTTTTAAGTAAATTCTCAATTATAATTATTCTAATGGATTTAATAATTCTGCAATTTGGAACTACAATGTTCTTCCATGTCAGCTGTCATATGCCTCAGTGAAAGAGTCTCTTTTTTCCTTTGAAAGCCAATAAGAATAAGAGGGTACCTGCTATGGAGAATTCTGTCAATTTCTCATTCAACAGGGGTTGGGACTTTCTTTATATATATATATATATATATTATACTTTAAGTTCTAGGGTACATGTGCACAATGTGCAGGTTTGTTACATATGTTTACATGTGCCATGCTGGTGTGCTGCACCCATTAACTTGTCATTTATATTAGGTATATCTCCTAATGCTATCCCTTCCCCCTCCCTCCACCCCACAACAGGCCCCGGTGTGTGATGTTCCCCTTCCTGTGTCCAAGTGTTCTCATTGGACTTCCTATCTTATTTTAAGACCAATTCAGCCACCAAGGTGCAGTTATAGATCCAAGCCCAGAACTGTCTACCCTGAACTCTACTAACTTTGGCTATTAAGTAACTGATAGCAGCAGAGAATGTGCTAGTGGGAATGAGTGACTGTGGCAGATGCTGCTTAAATGATTTGGATTCAAATTCTGTTTCTGCCTCATTGTAATGAGGAAACTTTGGCCAAGCCAATTTCCTCCTCCATGTCTCAGTTTTCTCAGTTGTGAAATAAGGATGATGACGATGCCCACCTCACAGCATTGGAGGAATAAACAGTCTCATGTGTGCCAAAGCCTGTGCTTGACATATAATGGACTTTACTCATGATAGCCAAAGTCTTTTTTTTTTTTTCGCAGATGAGAAAAAATAATATGCTGACTGTCCAACATCACTTAGCAACAAAATTGCTAGCACGGTGAGCCAGCAAGATGATGCCAAAAGAATACCTTGAACTTGGGCATCAAAAAGACCTGGATCAAACCCTAGCTCTGTCATTTATCACCTTTGTGGCTCTAAGCAAATTTCTCTCTTGCCTCAGGGCCCTTTCCCATTGTCTGGGGTGTTCTTTCCCGACATCCTTCATGGAAGAAGACATATTCCACTCCTTCAAGTCTCTGTTCAAAAGGCCACTTGATCAGGGAAGGCTGCTGAGTGCCCTGCATCACTCCTTTACCCTGCTTGAGGTGGTCATCTGACATATCGACTTTTTAATTATTTTGTCTTCTGTCTTGCATTGCATGACAATGCATGCTCTTTGAGAACAAAGATATCTGTGTGTTTTATTCCCTGCTAAACCTCTATGTCCTAGAACGCCACCTGGCATAGACAAGGTACATAATGCGTATTTGTCGAATAGGTGTGGAATGAAAGGGTCTTAATTTCTCTAAGCTTAAATTATTCACGGAATGAAAACACCTATCTCCCCAGATCATTGTGGAGATAGCTTTTAAATGCTTAGCATCAGGACATGGATTGCTGGCAGATGTCAGTGCAATGATAATGGTGAGTTCTATAGACCCCTGTGGCTGTGGCAACACTTTTCATAGGCTGACCCTGCCCCTGAAAGCTTTTGTCAAAGGAAGATTTGGGTCAGTGTTTCCCACATCTGGCTGCAGATCAGCTTCACATGGGAGCCTTGTAGCAGCGCAGCTTTCTGGGCCCTGCTGTGATCATTCTGACCCAGATCCCTGGATGGAGCTCAAGAATCAGTGTTTTTTAAATATTGCAGTAGCCATGGAATTTCCCCTTTAGGAATCAGAAAGGAGGCAACTCCAGAGAGAGGTATTGTGATGTCAGTTACCAGTGCTTCCTGTGAAGATCATTATTATTATAAAGAATAAACACTTCCTGAACAACGTAAAGGCTACATATAAAAAGCATAATCGTAAGTCAAGGAAAGGGAGCAAAGAACTATTGACCAGAGAGAACTTGCTCGCAAGGAGCAAGCAGTTTGGTGAGATACAGAAACTACTGTAGCCACATCCATAGCAGACAGGCTGCATTTCTGTAGATGAAGCCAATGAAAGCAACGTGATAATTATATTTCTTTTTTAAACACTGCTGAGTAGCAAGCAGGTAGTAAATGCTTCTAAGACTATTTGCATTGCTGAGTGTTTAATCTTTTAATTATTACTCTTGAAGTTTTTTTTTTTTTCAATGTAATGCCAATAAGCAAACACATGGCCTCTTTCTTGAACTTAATTTCATGCATGGAGTGTTGACACAACTGTGAATCCCTGCAGTGCAAAATACTGGGGCCAAGAGCTAAACCCATTGGATAAACAAACTGAAATCATCCTGTGTTTACAATAAAATAAGTGTATACATAAGTAACCAGGCTGATATTTTCTTAGTAATTATCTAGATCCGTGCTGTCCAATACTGTAGCCATTAGTCACATGTGGCTTTTTTAATTTAATCAAAATCGAATTAAAAATTCAATTCCTCAGTTGTCCTAGCCACTTTTCAAGTGCTTAGTGACCACATGGGGCTATGGGCTATCGTGCTGGACAACACAAACTAGAGAATTTCCATCTGCTGGACAATGCTGATGGAAATTTTCTAGAAGTGTGTGGAAATCTGCAACATATGGTATATGCTAAACAACAAAATGGGCCCAAAGCACGAAAGATGTGTTGTTGAGGAATTTGAGTCTTAGAGCCAGATTTTAAAACCTTGTTGTCTTGGACATTTAAGAAGGGGCTGTAAATTATTGATAGGAGGACACTACCCATATATGAGAAGCAGACGATTGAAGTGGCTGTGCATGGATGTTTGGAAGCTCTCTCCCAAAGAGTGACTTTGCTTGGGAAGGAAATAGAAAGACGAGACTTCTGTTCTTCCTAGTCTCCTTGCAAGGACGGCTGTGCTTCTCACAGCCCCTCACCAGTGGAAGAAGATAAAATGAGAAGCGTTCATATTTGGATCGGTATTTGCATTGCTATGCCCTAAGAAAGAAAATCAGATTGGATTTGAGAGTGACGTTACCTGAACTCATGCTGTCTCTGCCCTGTTGATCACCTTCTCTTCTCATAGCAAAGACAAGCTGGAATCATACAAACCGGGGACTGCTTCACTGTAATATTTAAACCGCAGAATCCGTCTTAATGAGATCTGGCTGTGTGACATTGGTCAAGTTATTTCACCTCTATGAGCTTCAGCTATCCTGTCAGCAAAATAGCAACAATGTGTCCATCTGATGGAGCTGCTTTCAGGGGAAAATAAGACAGTGCATAAATGCACTGAACAGGCTGCCTGCCTCATGACACTCACATAATAAATGGTTAATCATAATGCATGCACCCAGCACCAATCTCAGTTTTGCTATTAATTATCTGCTTCACTAAACATATTAATGCTTTTATGTTGATTTCCTCATCCGTAAATTGTCAATGACGTTACCACCTATGTGGAAATTTGTTATGAGAATCAAATGGAATGAACTACGCCAAGGAGCACTGACATGAGTTGACACATAGTAGGAGCTTCATGGACGCTGTTGCTACTTTTGGCCTAAAAACATCTTTGGGAGCAAAACCTATTTAATTCTTAAGCTTTTAAAGTTTTTCTATTAAGGTCAAGACTGAGCTGGACCATATTCAACAGCCAGTGGATTTCCCCTCTATTCATGAGTTCTGCTGGGCCCAAGCATTCTTTCCACTCTCCAGAGGATAGGGGTGCAGAGCCCCATTCCATATCAGAGGGTCCCTGAGTACCATGGGCAGGTCAGTGGGTGAGAACAGAAAATGTCAACTGGGCTTGTTGCTGAAGCCTCAGCTTCTTATGTAGAGAGACTTCGTCCACTGGAAGCTGCCTCCCTGCAACAGCTGGGCTTGTGTGCTGGTGGGAGAGTGGCAGCCTTGTGGATCTGCTCTGCTTTCCCCCCTAGAGTAACTAACCTGCACATTTACCTGGGGCTTTCCACCACTCCATGTGATTGTTTTTTTTAATTTTTAAAAATTTGTTTAACTTTTTTTAAAGACAGGGTCTTGTTCTGTCACCCCGGCTGGAGTGCAGTGGCAGGATCAGCGCTCACGGCAGCCTTCAACTCCTGACCTCAAACAATCCTCCCACCTTGGCCTCCCAAAGCGCTGGGATTAAAAACATAAGCCACCACACCTGGCCACCCAGGTGGTTTTCACAGCACCCCAGGAAGAAGGCAGATTGTACCGCAGTGGAAGCTGACCCTCAGAAAGGAGGAATACTTTCTGCGAAGACATAGCTTGTACATGGCCAGGCTGGGATGAGAGCCTAAGACCTCGAATCCTACTTCTGTTTTGCTTTGTCTTTTTCACTGTAACTTCCCTTGCACTGTCTCTCAGAGCTCTGTATCCTCTGTAGCATCCCCCAGGCCCTGCCCAGCCTTGTTTTGCCTACTGCAGCCCCCCTGCTCCATGCACACCCCATCTCCTCTAATAGCTTCATCCTCACAGCATGACCGAAGTAAATGTAACTTGAACAAAATGATTCTTTTCTAAATACACAATGACATATTTAACAGCTCAAGAAAGTTTGGAAAAAAGAAACTGGATTATTCTAACCACATCCCACTGTGGTGAATTCCAGGCACTTAGTAACACCAGATCTCGAGGCAAGGGGCAGAGCGGGAGGCATAGCTTTGCTGCTAATCGGCAGGTGACATCGGGCTGGCTTCTTAAACCTGAGCCTCAGCCTCTTCATGTATGAAATGAAGTCATTCAATCCTAATGCTTTCAGAAGGCACATCCAGCTCTAGGATTCTTTGAAATAAGGAGAAGCATTTCAACCGCTGAAGAGATCATGTTGCTCCATTCTCCTCCTCCTGTTTTGGGTAAGGAGGCACCTGGATTTGGACACCGTATCAAGGCGAGACGTGGTCAGTTTCCCTTGACATCCTGCAGCAACTCCCTGTGCAGGGAGCTATGGGGACATAAAGCTCAAGATTCCACTCTCCTTGGAAATCCCTAAGGATTCCTCCCTTTTCTTTAGTCTCCAGGGAATCTCTTGTTCCCTTTTGGACCAGGTCCAAGGTTGTTACTATTCGATTCTTAGGTTTGTCTCCATATTTTCTCCTTCTGCCAACAGCCTGCACAGTTCCCCTAAGAGGCAGAAGGGGTGACTGTGTGTGTCTAAAGTTTCTTCAGCTTTTGACACAGCTACAAATAAAACCTTTAGGCAAGGAAATCAAGCTGTAACAGAGAAGAGCAAACTATCTGTAATGGTGAAGATGAAATACAAATTAATACTCCAATTCTGTCGTCTACATGTATACGTATACATCAGCCAGGGGCTAATGAGCACAATTCAATACTCGTCAAACATCTATTGAGCACCTACAGTATAGGCGCTTGTTTGCAAATTGCTTTGTAGTTTACAGAGCACAGATTATGCACTGAATTAGTCAAGGTCTACCAGTAGCAAAAAAATGAAAACCAGTTCTAACTATAACTAACTTTTTAAAAACATATGTATATGTGTGTGCGTGTTCATGTGTGGTGGGTGAGATTTCCTGGAAGAATACTAGGGCAGTTCAGAGAAACAAACAAAGAACATCTAAGACACAGGAGGGTAGGAAGCTTGCGCCCTTTGGGACTGCATCAGTCAGAGTCAAACTTAGTGAACCGAAACTATTCTAGGTCTTTTGAGTAGATGGCATTTAATACAGGGAAGTGGTTACACAGGAGATGGAATAACCGAAAAATCCAAACAGAGGACAGCAACGTCACCCAGATTAGCAGTAGCAAAAAGCCTACTTCTTCTGGGACTAAATGTTTTCATTTCATTGGGAGAAGGTGATACTCAAATTCACAAGTGGGGCTCTGTAATGAGAGCTGGAACCACGATAGGGCTGTCTCATCAGGTGCTAAGACATCGGGGTGAGAGGGTTACTCTAACTTGGCATTGAAACTACTGAAAAGAGACAAAGCCACTGCTGAAGACACCAAAGGGAACATAAAGGTGGGAGAAATATCTGGTTCTTCCCTCCTCTTGCCCACCAGTCTTCTGCCTGAGCTTCCCACTGCCTGAGCCTACCCAGAAGGCAGCTGGCAAGGGCGCTGGAGTATGCAGCTGCCTGCAATGCAGAGTATTGCAGAAGAGAAGAGTCTGCAAGGAGGCAAGCAAATGGCCAGCTTGGAAACCTTAGCCATCCTTACTCCAGAGCACGGCCCCCAGTATGACTTAGCTAAGCCAACTTTAGTCCCTGGCTTATTCTCTTAAAGGTTCAAGTTCTCAGCAAGGAATGTAATGGCCCCAGCTTGCTTCAGGCAATTCCTCTGGAAGCTCAGCTATGGTCAAGGCACAGGGTCAGTAAGGGAACTGTTGGGAGTTCCCCCATCCCTGACCTCCTCCAATATAAAATTATAGCAGATACATTTTCTCACTTAAGGTCCTGGGAACTGGTCTTTATTTTCAGCTTAGTCTGCAGACAAAGACACTGAAGACACTGAAGCTCAGTAAGAGAGAATAATTTCCCACATAGCGTGTGATGGCCAAGAGCTATGTGGAGTTACAGAGTTTGGATTCAAATTATGACTTCGACTCTCACTGGCTGAGTAACGTTGAACAGACAATTTGACCTCACAGCATTGTTGGGAAGATACAATGAGATCACACACACATACACCCACCCACACACACACGCACATGCAGGTACACACAGACCTGGCAAAGCTGGTATTCAGAAATCTCTATTTCCAACAGAGCAGCTGCTTTTCTTTGCATGTCATGACCCAACTCATGGAAGGTTTTAGCCAGGTTAGTGAGCTTTCCCATCTCATTAAATAAGGCTGTTGTGATGCAAAGTGTCACTCAGAGTGATCTGCATACACAGAAAGATGCGATTAATATCTTCTAATCCATGCATTCTCAACATGGCACCCGGGGATGGTGGTGGTACAAAAATTGGTTCTTGAGGAAAGAAAATATCTTACTCTTTTTGTGTATAGAGCACATATACACACATAGATTATGTGAAGGACTATATAATATGTTTTTGGTATTAAAATTTCATGGGGGAAAGTGGTGATTAGGAGAAACATATGTAAAAGGCTCCTTAGGCAGGCAATAATCAGATGCCCTTAGCTCTCACTAGAAGGTCTTTTATTGCTCAATAGAGAGTCATTCCTGCCATGTCCAGGGGAGACTTTTGGGGATAGGTAGCTGATATCCTCTGACTTAAGAGAAGCACGGGGCATAGAGGTCATGCTATGGGCTTTTGAATCAGATAGAAGTGACAGTCTCTATTGCATCCTAACCACATGCCCTGGGAAGCTACTTTGCCTCTCTGAGCCTCAGTTTCTTTAACTCTGAATTGTGGATGGTGATTTTTCCTTGCAGACACGTGGAAAGTATGGGAGACAAAGCCTGTGAGGAACAGTAAGTGGCACGTTTTTGCTGCTCCATGCAAGGTGCTTGGATCACCCTAACTTTGCTCAAGGCTGAGACTTGAAGCCTTTTTCTCATTTCTGATTTTCATATCATGCTGTCTTCTTCTCTCTCTCCCATCTCCTGACTCCTTACTCCTCTCCACCCCTGACTTATGGGCCTGATATCTTTCCCTGCATCTGACTTTCCTCCAACGTATAGGACCCACCCTAGGGTCCACACCTGGGGTCCACACCAGTCCTACCAAATGCTGGGCTTTCCTTGCCTGCCCTAAGTGGCTTTTGAGAGTAGATCAGACAGTCTTGTCTGTCCCTGAGTCCTGTCCACTCACCCTTAGCCATACACCAGGGATGCAAAAATTATCCCATGCAATGATTATCCTGTGTGGCTTAGATGGTGGTTCTGCCTTCAGAATTCCAAGACAAGGCATTGTTCCCCACGCAGTCTCAAAGGCCTGGCATTGCAGAGCCAATTTCTCTGTTTGTGCCCAAGCTGGCAATTCTCTAGCTTCCTGCCTGGGTGCTAAGTCTTTAATGCTGCCCTTCCTATGTTATTGCCAGTGGGTGGTGGAGTAGTTCTCTGCAAACACTCTAGATCTGCCTCCTTCACAAACGACTGCTTCTGCTTTGTCTCAGTTCACCTATAGGTTCTTCAAATACAGACCTGGCTCTAAACCCCTCTGCATTGATGTTTTTTACTAATTCATTTATCATTCATCCATCCACCCATTTGATCACTCAGCAAACATATATCAATCACTTACTGTATTAGTTTCCTAGTGCTGTCCTAACAAAGTGCCACAAAATGAGTGGTTTAAAACAACAGAAATGTACTATCTCATGGCTCTGGAGGGTAGGACTGCACATTCAAGGTGTGGACATGCTCCCTCTGAAGGCTCTAGAGAAGAAGTCTTCCTTGTCTCTTCCTAGCTTCTGGTGGTTGCTGGAAATCTGTGTTCTTTGGCATACAGATGCATCACATCAATATATTCCTCCTTCTTCATACCATCTTCCCTGTGTGTCTCTCAGTCTCTTAAATTTTCTGTAGAAATGAGATCCCACTATGTTGCCCAGGCTGGTCTTAACTCCTATCTTCAAATGATTCTCCCACCTCAGCCTCTCAAAGTGCTGGAATTACAGTGGCATAAGCCACTGTACCTGGCCTCTCTCTGTCTCTTCACATATCATTTTTATCTCTTTGCATCTATCTCCAAATTTCCCTCATTTTATAAGGACCCGAGTCATAGAATTTGAGCCCATCCTAATCCAGTATGGCCCCATCTTAACTTGACTACATCTATCAAGTCCCTGTTTCCAAATAATGTCAGATTTACAGATACCGAGGGTTAGGATATCAACATACCTTTTTAAGAATGTGATTCAACCCACTATGTCTACTATTTGCCAAGGCCTGTCTGTGTTAGACTGTGACCAAGCAATGGACTCACTGCTCAACTTTATTGTGAGTCAACTGGTAAGGAGACAGGAGGCCACACTCAAAGCTGTCTCCCCGATCTGGGATGAGTCAAGCTTTTATGATGATCCTAACTAGTCCCAGCTGATGCTAATGCAGCCGCTCAGCCAGTCTGGTCATGTTAACAATTAGAAGGTTAAGACTTTTTCCCATTGAGCATGCCCAAGCCACATGACTTGCAGTCTTTGCTCTACTTTATCTATAGCAACTTAAGCAATGACTAATTGGCTTGAGCTGGTCCCATGGCTACAGTATTACTGCCCAATTCTTAGTGTGGGCTCCATGAGTTCATACCTTCAAGGTACATTCAAGCCATGAGGGGTCATCAAACTAATTCTTTGTTTCTGCCCAGTCATCATTCTCAGGCAGCTGCCTGGATCTCTGGCCATCTCTTTCCATTAGAGCTAATTTTTTCAGATTTAAACAAAAAAAATTTAAAAAATCATCCCATTGTCTGTGTCTAACCTCTAGGAAACAAAAACTTTAGCTCAGTGGCCTATCTGTGCAAACATCTGCCAGGATGAGGCTGTGCTGCTAGCTCAGAGTATAATAAGAAATGAGAAAAGGAATTGAATTAGAGGGAACAAAAATAATCACCTGTCTCAGGTTCTCTTGGAGGGAGAAAAAAAAAATCATGATTTCAATCATTTTCAGGGGAATCCTCACTCCCAGCTTCACAGATCCAACAGCTCTACTCAATTTTCCCTTTGGAAACTGGCAGATTCAACAGTTTCCCAGAAAAATCAG
Source organism: Hylobates moloch (assembly GCF_009828535.3). Taxonomy (NCBI): domain Eukaryota; kingdom Metazoa; phylum Chordata; class Mammalia; order Primates; family Hylobatidae; genus Hylobates; species Hylobates moloch. The sequence continues at coordinate 114,209,051 of NW_026652284.1, forward strand.
TTACTGCAAGGGTCAGCAAACTCGTTCTACAAAGGGCCCAATCGCGAATACTTGTAGCTTTGTGGCTGCAGGGTCTCCATCACAACTGCTCAGCAATGCTGTTACAGTGAAAGCAGCTGTGGACAATCCACAAAGGACTCCCCCTCACTGTGTCCCAATAAAACCTTGTTTACAAAAGGCAGTGAACCGGACTTGGCATGTGGGCCATACTTTGCCAACTCTTAGGTTATGGCAGAGAATTATGAAGAACCTCCAAGGAACTGAATCTGAGAACCAGAAAGGGCCTTGAGTATGAGCCGGTGGCAGGGGATTGGACCATCTCTGCACAGCCAGCCTAGCTTGCATGTCGCACGATGGGGATAGGTACTTCTCCAGATCATGCACTCCATCCATTCTGTAAGGAAGTTCCTACTTACGCTGACCTGAAATCTGTCTCCCTGTGTCTTCCTCTATTGGTCCTTGGGGCCACGTAGAACTGCCCCAAACCCTTGCACCCAATAGCCCTTTGAATATTTATATCCCCCGAGTCTTCTCTCCTCCAGATAAAACATTCTAAGTTCTTGTGATTATCTTTTTGGCTAACATGGCTTTAATTCCTCCCCTTTTCAAATCACCCTCATCATGTGGAATGTTGGTTTCAGACAGAAAAGCAGAAAGAGCTGTTACCTGAGACACTCACCTGGAGGGCGAGGTGATTGGCTTCTAGGTGGCAGAGGCCCCTCAGCTGGGGAATTGGATAAGGATGCTGAGCTCACAGAGTTGCTGTAAGGAGGAGATGGAAACTATTTCCTCCCATGGGGCCTGGTACACAGAGGGCTCTGGGTAAGTAATTCAGGTACTATCTTGGGACACTAGGTATTGATGGAACATATCTCAAAATAATAAGAGCTATTTATAACAAACTCACAGCCAATATCATACTGAATGGGCAAAAACTGGAAGCATTCCCTTTGAAAACTGACACAAGACAGGGATGCCCTCTCTCACCACTCCTATTCAACCCAGTGTTGGAAGTTCTGGCCAGGGCAATCAGGCAGGAGAAAGAAATAAAGGGTATTCAATTAGGAAAAGAGGAAGTCAAATTGACCCTGTTTGCAGATGACATGATTGTGTATTTAGAAAACCCCATCATCTCAGCCCAAACTCTCCTTAAGCTGATAAGCAACTTCAGCAGAGTCTCAGGATACAAAATCAATGTGCAAAAATCACAAGCATTCCTATACACCAATAACAGACAAACAGAGAGCCAAATCATGAGTGAACTCCCATTCACAATTGCTTCAAAGAGAATAAAATACCTAGGAATCCAATTTACAAGGGATGTGAAGGACCTCTTCAAGGAGAACTACAAACCACTGCTCAATGAAATAAAAGAGGGCACAAATGAATGGAAGAACATTCCATGCTCATGGGTTGGAATAATCAATATCGTGAAAATGGCCATACTGCCCAAGGTAATTTATAGATTCAATGCCATCCCCATCAAGCTACCAATAACTTCCTTCACAGAATTGGAAAAAACTACTTTAAAGTTCATATGGAACCAAAAAAGAGCCCACATCGCCAAGTCAATCCTAAGCCAAAAGAACAAAGCTGGAGGCATCATGCTACCTGACTTCAAACTATACTACAAGGCTACAGTAACCAAAACAGCATGGTACTGATACCAAAACAGAGATATAGACCAATGGAACAGAACAGAGCACTCAGAAATAATACCACACATCTACAACCATCTGATCTTTGACAAACCTGACAAAAAAACAAGAAATGGGGAGAGGATTCCCTGTTTAACAAATGGTGCTGGGAAAACTGGCTAGCCATACATAGAAATCTGAAACTGGATCCCTTCCTTACACCTTATACAAAAATTAATTCAAGATGGATTAAATATTTAAATGTTAGACCTAAAACCATAAAAACCCTAGAAGAAAACCTAGGCAATACCATTCAGGACACAGGCATGGGCAAGGACTTCATGTCTAAAACACCAAAAACAATGGCAACAAAAGCCAAAATTGACAAATGGGATCTAATTAAACTAAAGAGCTTCTGCACAGCAAAAGAAACTACATCAGAGTGAACAGGCAACCTACAGAATGGGAGAAAATTTCTACAATCTACCCATCTGACAAAGGGCTAATATCCAGAATCTAAAAGAACTTAAACAAATTTACAAAAAAAAATCAAACAACCCCATCAAAAAGTGAGTGAAGGTATGAACAGACACTTCTCAAAAGACATTTATGCAGTCAACAGACACATGAAAAAGTGCTCATCATCACTGGCCATCAGAAAAATGCAAATCAAAACCACAATGATATCTCATCTCACACCAGTTAGAACGGTGATCATTAAAAAGTCAGGAAACAACAGGTGCTGGAGAGGATGTGGAGAAATAGGAACACTTTTACACTGTTGGTGGGACTGTAAACTAGTTCAACCATTGTGGAAGACAGGGTTGCAATTCCTCAAGGATCTAGAACTAGAAATACCATTTGACCCAGCCATTCCTTTACTGGGTATACACCCAAAGAATTATAAATCATGCTGCTATAAAGACATATGCACACGTATGTTTATTGCAGCACTATTCACAATAGCAAAGAGTGGAACCAACTCAAATGTCCATCTATGACAGACTGGATTAAGAAAATGTGGCACATATACACCATGGAATACTATGCAGCCATAAAAAAGGATGAGTTCATGTCTTTTGTAGGGACATGGATGAAGCTGGAAACTATCATTCTCAGCAAACTATCACAAGGACAGAAAACCAAACACTGCATGTTCTCACTCATAGGTTGGAATTGAACAATAACACTTGGACACAGGGTGGGGAACAACACACAACAGGGCCTGTCGTGGGGTGGGGGGAAGGGGGAGGGATAGCATTAGGAGATATACCTAATTTAAATGATGAGTTAATGGGTGCAGCACACCAACATGGCACACGTATACATATGTAACAAACCTGCATGTTGTGCACATGTACCCTAGAACTTAAAGTATAATTTAAAAAAGATTTTTTTAAAAAAAGAAAATGGAGGGTGTATTTGTCGAGGAATTTATCCATTGCTTCTAGATTTTCTAGTTTATTTGCATAGAGGTGTTTGTAGTATTCTCTGATGGTAGATTGTATTTCTGTGGGAGCGGTGGTGATATCCCCTTTTACACTTTTTATTGCATCTATTTGATTCTTCTCTCTTTTCTTCTTTATTAGTCTTGCTAGCGGTCTATCAATTTTGTTGATCTTTTCAAAAAACCAGCTCCTGGATTCATTAATTTTTTGAAGGGTTTTTTGTGTCTCTATTTCCTTCAGTTCTGCTCTGATTTTAGTTATTTCTAGCCTTCTGCTAGCTTTTGAATGTGTTTGCTCTTGCTTTTCTAGTTCTTTTAATTGTGATGTTAGGGTGTCAATTTTGGATCTTTCCTGCTTTCTCTTGTGGGCATTTAGTGCTATAAGTTTCCCTCTACACACTGCTTTGAATGTGTCCCAGAGATTCTGGCACGTTGTGTCTTTGTTCTCATTGGTTTCAAAGAACATCTTTATTTCTGCCTTCATTTCATTATGTACCCAATAGTCATTCAGGAGCAGGTTGTTCAGTTTCCATGTAGTTGAGTGGTTTTGAGTGAGTTTCTTAATCCTGAATTCTAGTTTGATTGCACTGTGGTCTGAGAGACAGTTTGTTATAATTTCTGTTCTTTTACATTTGCTGAGGAGAGCTTTACTTCCAACTATGTGGTCAATTTTGGAATAGGTGTGGTGTGGTGCTGAAAAAAATGTATATTCTGTTGATTTGGGGTGGAGAGTTCTGTAGATGTCTATTAGGTCCACTTTGTGCAGAGCTGAGTTCAATTCCTGGATATCCTTGTTAACTTTCTGTCTCGTTGATCTGTCTAATGTTGACAGTGAGGTGTTAAAACCTCCCATTATTATTGTGTGGGAGTTTAAGTCCCTTTGTAGGTCACTCAGGACTTGCTTTGTGAATCTGGGTGCTCCTGTGTTGGGTGCATATATATTTAGGTTAGTTAGCTCTTCTTGTTGAATTGATCCCTTTACCATTATGTAATGGCCTTCTTTGTCTCTTTTGATCTTTGTTGGTTTAAAGTCTATTTTATCAGAGACTAGGATTGCAACCCCTGCCTTTTTTTGTTTTCCATTTGCTTGATAGATCTTCCTCCATCCCTTCATTTTGAGTCTATGTGTGTCTCTGCACATGAGATGGGTTTCCTGAATACAGCACACTGATGGGTCTTGACTCCTTATCCAGTTTGCCAGTCTGTGTCTAAACTAGTTCAACCATTGTGGAAGTCAGTGTGGTGATTCCTCAGGGATCTAGAACTAGAAATACCATTTGACCCAGCCATCCCATTACTGGGTATATATCTGAAGGACTATAAATCATGCTGCTATAAAGACACATGCACACGTATATTTATTGCAGCACTATTCACAATAGCAAAGAGTTGGAACCAACCCAAATGTCCAATAACGATAGACTGGATTAAGAAAATGTGGCACATATACACCATGGAATACTATGCAGCCATAAAAAATGATGAGTTCATGTCCTTTGTAGGGACATGGATGAAACTGGAAAACATCATTCTCAGTAAACTATCGCAAGGACAAAAAACCAAACACCGCATGTTCTCACTCATAGGTGGGAATTGAACAATGAGAACTCATGGACACAGGAAGGGGAACATCACACTCCGGGGACTGTTGTGGGGTGGGGGGAGAGGGGAGGGACAGCATTAGGAGATATACCTAATGCTAAATGACGAGTTAATGGGTGCAGCAAAACAACATGGCACATGGATACATATGTAACAAACCTGCACATTGTGCACATGTACCCTAAAACCTAAAGTATAATAATAAAATAAAAATAAATAAATAAATAAATAAATAAATAAATAAAAAGAAATTGAACCACTTTTATAATTTAGGCCATCTCCAAAAAGTGTTGAATTTTTGTTAGCTTTAATAAGAAAGTAATTGAGACATGCACACAGCTAGAAGATGAGTTAGAATATCCAGTGAGTAACAAAAGTATACACTACGCAAGATTATTTGAAAGATGGTCCCTATTTATTTGTGTGCAATCTGTTTGAGAAATGTTACTGTATTATTTGACTCTCTTCCTATGTTGTAGTTTATCATGTTCTAATTTAAACTTGGTTAGTTCTAATTAATATTTGGGTTATCTTTGGGTCATCTTTGCATGTAGTAAAATTATTGCTACTTGCCTCTTTATGAGCACACAGTATAGTATATCATACACAATTCTTGAGTAAATAGTAAAATAAATGAAAAAAAAAAAAGAAAATGACCAAGTGAATCAGCACCTGCTCACCTCTTTATCATTGTAGCTAGACTGACGTGAGGTTGACAGGGAAGAACTGGTGATCCCATTTTACAAAGAATGGAAAAGAGGATCTGGGAGACGTAGTGAGTTTTCCAAGGCCACGTGGTCTGTGAGAGACAGTGCTAGGCCATTCCTCAGAAGCCAGGCTAGTTCAGTGCTTGTGTGACCACCATACCATATCACAGGCAGCTTAGAGCCAGAGCTGGGACCAGAAGCCTGTCTGCCTTGGCATTATTCTTCTCCCTGCTGTGTGGGAGTAGTGAGGGTATGTACTCTGTGCCTTCCTTGGCAGAATCCTGAGGCTTATCAGTGTCAATGAGGAGGAAAATGACAGCCAACGCCAGCTCCCTTTGGCTTCAGAGAGTGCGATCCAGTCATCTCAAAGAAAAGCAGTGGGGGAGGCAATCTGTGGCAGACACTGTGTTATTAGCTTCCAGGGTAGGCAGTGGGACTCAGGGGGGAGCCTGCTGAAGAGGATGGAGCCCAAGGAAAGTGTTGGGACACAGCTCTGGGGCAGGTGTGGGAGGGATGGGCCAGCAGGCTGACCCAGCCACTGGGACACTAAGCCCACCCCTGGATGCCAGTCTGGCAAGGATGGAGGTGAAAGAAATGGCAGGTCTAGAGAATGGCTCAGACCCAGAGAGAGAAGTGGTGGGGCCCAGTCCTCACGACTTGGTAGCCATCAGGGTGAAATTAGAAACCCATCCCAGATTGCAAGGCTTAGGCTTTGCTATACAGCCAGCACTGCTCATGGAGCCTCACCGCAATACTCAGCTGTCCTTCCTTTCCACATCTGCCCTCCCCACACGCGTACCCTAGGCTGGGTAGGACTATAGGCACCATGCAGGCCCCATCCTCCCTCCCCACAAGCTCTGACTCTGTACCCCCACCTCCGGTAGGTTCTCAACAGCTACCTCAGTCACTACCACCCAGGCTGGGGCACAAGCTATCCTCCAGCACCTCTGCTATTCTCTAGCCCATCCAGCATTAAGCCCTGGTAGCCTACAGAGCTATGAGTTCATTCCCTGCCCATCACCCCTGTCACCTCGGCCAGCTTCACCAGATGTTTCCCTGGCTGGCCGCCTGCTCCTTCCTCACCCTCCTTTCAGCTCACCAGCACCATTCTTTCATCCAAGCACTTGCTTGATCATTTAACCAATATGGGTTGAAGCCCTGCTATGTGCTGGGCACTTTTGTAGACACAGCTGTGAATAAAATGAATAAACCTTGTCCTCATGAAGCTTATATCCCAGAGGTGAGAATGCAGACAATAAGCAAATCAATAAGCAAATGTGGTATGTTGGGATGATAAAAACGTACACAGCAACACACACACACACACACACACACACACACACACACACACACACACACACACACACACACGAAAGAGAGATAGGGAACCTGGGGTGAAATGTTGGTGTTTTAAACATTTTGGTTAAGAAACACCTTATGGAAGGGGGATTTTTTTTAAGTGGCTAAAATTTATCTTTTTAAAAATTTTATTTCATTTTATTTTATGCTCTGGGATACATGTGCAGGACGTGCGGGTTTGTTACATAGGTAAACATGTGCCATGGTGGTTTGCTGCACCTATCAAACCATCACCTGGGTATTAAGCCCCACATGCACTAACTATTTATCCTGATGCTCTCCCTCACCCTCCCCCACCCCACCACCAGCCCTGACCCAGTGTGTGTTGTTCTTCTCCCTGTGTTCATGCTTTCTCATTGTTCAGCTCACACTTATAAGTGAGAACACGCAGTGATTGGTTTTCTGTTCCTGTGTTACTTTGCAGAGGATAATGGCCTCCAGCTTCATCCATGTCCTTGGGAAGGACATGATCTCATTCTTTTTTATGGCTGCATAGTATTCCATAGTGTATATGTATCATATTTTCTTTATCCAGTTTATCATTGATGGGCATTTGGGCTGATTCCAGGTCTTTGCTATTGTGAACAGTGCTGCAATGAATATACACGTGCATGTGTCTTTATAATAGAATGATTTATATTTTTTTGGATATATACCCAGTAATGGGATTGCTGGGTCAAATGGTATTTCCGGTTCTAGGTCTTTGAGGAGTCACCACACCATCTTCCACAATGGTTGAACTAAATTTACATTCCCACCAACAGTATAAAAGTGAGGAACGGGACATTTAAGCAGGCTCTGAAGGAGGCCAGGGAGGGGTCCTGTAGCTATCTGGAGGAGAATATTCTAGGCAGAGGAAAGAGAAAGTTCAATGACCCTAAAGTAGGAATCACTGGGTGTGTCCAAGGCATGAAGGAGGCCATGGGCTGCAGTGAGAGGGACCCATGGAGAGACTGGCAGGGGAGGAGGTCAGAGGGGAAATGGGGCTGGCTCTGGAGGCCAGGGCAGGCCAAGGCAGGGAATTTGGCTCTTCCACTGAGTGAGATGGGGAGACATCAGTATTTGGAGCTCAGGAGTTGTGCCATCTGACTTGCACTTTGAAAGGATTCTTTTGGCTACTGCTCAGGTAACAGATCTTAGGAGACAGAGAAAGGACACTGATCCACTCTTCTAGGCAACAATCAAGTGACAGAAGTGGGTGGATGGGAGGGTACTGGCAGTAGAGATGGTGGGTTGGGGTCAGGTTCTGGCTATGTTGTGAAGGTAGTGCTGGAAGAATTTGCTACACTTTGGGTGTGAGTGGAAGAGAAGGGGCAAGGTTTTTGGCCTATAATCTTAGAAGACTGGAAGGACCATTTACAGAGATGGAGAAAAGATTAAAAGAAGCAGGTTTTGCAAGGAAAAGACGAGGTGTTTAGTTTTGATACCATCAAAATTGTCAAGCATTTGCTGTTACAGAGCATTTTTAATATACATTCTTTGATTGGATTTCATCCTTATAACAAACCTGTAAAGTAAGCAGGAGCACGCACATGCGCACATGCACACCGCACCCTGCCCCCAACAGTTTCCAAATATATCAGGATACTTTTCAGAAAGCGGACAGATACATTCTAGAGAGGGCAGTTGCCACAGCAATTATTTTTATCTTGTCATCTTCTTTATTGCAAAATCATAGAAGGTTATTTCTCTCTTGTATAACAGGGTAGAGCTAAGTGTTTCTGGGAAATCTATTGTCTTCTGTCTCTGGTTCTAAAACAGTGGTTCCAGTCATACCTGGAATGGAGAAAGAGGATGGGAAGGCATGCCCCTTGTCTTTGAGAAGCACAACCTGCATGGTGCACACCGTGCCTCTGCTTACATCCTGTTGGACAAACATGAATCACACAGCCTTCCCCAGCTACAACAGAGGCGAGAAAGCAGAATGTTTGCAACTGGGTGGCCGTGTTTCCAGCTATAGTTTGGAGAGGTCTACCCCTGAAAAAAATGTGAATTCATAAAGGAACCATGCCACACTTATCCTCCCCCAATCCCACTTAACAGAGAACATGACCTCAGCAAGATGACAATTTTCTCAAATCACCAATCTGACTGTTAATGTCCTAAAGTGTAATATATTCCTTCACTGATTTTCTGTCTCCAACAAAGGGTCAGTAAAAGAATGATTCCACTGTATAACATCCTAGAGACCTTCCCAAAGTCTTCTTTACCCAACATCTCTCTCCCCCAAATCTCAACCTCAGCTTAGCTTATAAACGTCATTTTAGCTTCTGTTGACCTTTCCATTCCTATCTCAAGCCAATCACCAATTAGCAAACTAAAGTCCAGACAAGCAATACAAACATTTTCTAGATCATCAGGAAGGAGAATCGAAGGGGAAAAAGTATGAATAATGATAATGTAATGTTTTGACACATATACATGCGTGTGTGTGTGTATGTGTGTATGTGTGTAACATCTGAGCAGTCTCCCTCATAAAATCTCCTCAAATCACCTAATGTCCATGCAGTTAGAGGCTGAGGTTTCTTTCCTCTGTCCAAGACCTATGCACAGATTTTCTTTTATTATTATTATTATTTATTTGTCAACCAGGAAAGCAGGGACACATTATGGAGCCCAGAACCTCAGAGCCTTCCTCTGTCTCCTTGCTTCAGCTTTTATGCATACTCTCAGGAAAAATATACACATTTCTCCGTTTTGTTTTGCAGCAAAATTCCATTCCAAGTAGGAGGAAGCAAATCTATCTGAAGGGATGAGCTATGGTTTGCCAGGCAGGCAGGTAGACGGCATTTCAGCATTTCAGTTGGGGCAATGGATAGGCCTCTGAGGTCTAACTATTTTTGAGTGAACTGTTCAGTCATGCTAAGTACATTCACATTGTGTGCAACCAATCTCCAGAACCCTTTTATTTGCAAAACAACATTCTATTTCCTTTAAACAACTTCTCATGTTTTCCTCTCCCTAGCTCCTGGCAACCGTAATTCTACTTTGTGATTCTGTGAATTTGACTACTCTAGATTGCCCTTGGAATCACACAGTGTTTTTCTTTTCGTGACTGCCTGATTATACTTAGCATAATGTCCTCAAGGTTCAGTCATGTTGTAACAGAATTTCCTTTTTTTAAAAGACTGTATAATATTTTATTGTATGCATATGTTTTCTTTATCTATTTATCCATTGGTTAGCAAGTGGGTTGCTTCCCACCTCTTGATTGTTGTGAATAATGCTGCTATATACATGGTATATGAATAATTTTTCAAGACCCTGCTTTCTTCCTTGGCTATTATTTCAGAAACAGAATTGCTGGATCATATGGCAACTCTACTTTTAAGTTTTTAAGGAATCACCATACTGTTTTTCACAGTGGCTGTACCATTTTGCATGCCTAACAGTATACAAGGACTCTGATTACTCCATATCTTTGCCAATATTTGTTATTTTCTCTTTTTAATAGTATCCAGTTTAATGGATTTGAGGTAATATCTCATTATGGTTTTGATTTATGTTTTCCTAATTATTAATGATGCTGAGCATATTTTCATTTGCTTGTTGGTCATTTGTATGTTTTCTTTGGGAAATGTCTATTTGGATTCTTTGCCCATTTTTTAAATTGGGTTATTTGGTTTTTGTTGTTGTTGTTAAGTTGTAGTTCTTTATGTGTTCTGGATATTAACCACTTATCAGATGTTATATTATTTGCAAATATTTTTCCTATTTCATGGGTTGCATTTCACTCTGTTAATTATGTCCTTTGATGCACAGAAGTGTTAAATTTGGATGTAGACAAATTTGTCTATTTTTACTTGTGTTTTCTCTGCCTTTCACGTCATATTCAAGAAATCCTTGCCAACTCTATTGTCATGAAGCTTTCCCCTATGTTTTCTTCTAAGAGTTTTATAGTTTTAGGTCTTATGTTTAAACCTTTAATCCATTTTCAGTTAATTTTTGTGCATGGCATATGGTAAGGGTACAATTCGATTCTTTTGTGTGTGGATATCCAGTGTTCCCAACACTAACTCTGTCCTTTTCCCATTGAATAGTCTAGGCGCTCTTGTCAAAAATCATTTGACCATATATCATTTGGTTTATTTCTGGGGTCTCTGTTCTGTTCCATTTTTCTATAGGTCTGGCTTTATGCCAGTAACACACTGTTTTGATTACTGTCATTTTGTAATTAGTTTTGAAATCAGAAAGTGTGAGAATTCCAACTTTTTTTTTTTAAGATTGTTTTGGCTATTTGGTGTTCCTTGAGATTCCATATTAATTTCAGGATGGATTTTTTATTTCAGCAAAAATTTCCATTGAGATTTTGATAGAGATTGCATTGAATCTGTTGATTACTTTGGGTAATATTGTCATTGTAGCAATATTGTCTTTCAATTCATGGACATAGAATGGCTTTCCATTTATTTATATCTTCTTTAATTTTCTTCAGCAATATTTTGCAGGTTTTAGAGTATAAGTCTTTTTCCTTCTTGGTTAAGTTTGCTCCCAAATATCGTGTTCTTTCTGATGCTCTTGTAAATAGATTTATTTTCTTAATTTTCTTTTAGATTGTTTATCATTACTGTACAAAATGCAACTGATTTTTCCATGTTGATTTTGTATCCTGCAACTTTGCTGAATTTGCTTATTAGTTCTGAAATAGTTTTTATATAATATTTTGGTTTTTTATATATAAGATTATGTAATCTTCAAATGAGGGTAATTTTACTTTTTTCTTTCCAATTTATATGGCTTTTCATTTTCTTGCCTAATTGTTCTGGCTGAGACTTCCAGTACTATATTTGAATGGAAGCAGCAAAACTGGGCGTCTTTGTCTTATTTCTAATCTCAGAGGAAAAGCCTTTAGCCTTTCACTATACAGTATGATGTTATTTTGATTGGTAGGCTATTAATTACTGCCTCAGTTTCAGAACTTGTTATTGGCCTATTCAGGGATTCGACTTCTTCCTGGTTTAGCCTTGGGAAGAGGTATGTGTCCAGGAATTTATCCATTTTTTCTAGATTTTCTGGTTTATTTGCATAGAGGCATTTACAGTATTCTCTGATGGTAGTTTGTATTTCTGTGGGATCAGTGGTAATATCCCCTTTATCATTTTTTATTGTGTCTATTTGATTCTTCTCTCTTTTCTTTATTAGTCTGCCTAGCAGTCTATGTATTTTGTTGATCTTTTCAAACCAGCTCCTGGATTCATGGATTTTTTTGAAGGGTTTTTCATGTCTCTATCTCCTTTAATTCTGCTCTGATCTTAGTTATTTCTTGTCTTCTGCTAGCTTTTGAATATGTTTGCTCTTGCTTCTCTAGTTCTTTTAATTGTGATGTTAGGGTGTTGATTTTAGATCTTTCCTGCTTTCTTCTGTGGGCATTTGGTGCTATAAATTTCCCTCTAAAGACTGCTTTAAACGTGTTCCAGAGATTCTGGTATGTTGTGTCTTTGTTCTCATTGGTTTCAAATAACTTACTTATTTCTGCCTTAATGTTGTTATTTACCCAGTAGTCTTTCAGGAGCAGGTTGTTCAGTTTCCATGTAGTTGAGCGGTTTTGAATGAGTTTCTTAATACTGAGTTCTAATTTGGTTGCACTGTGGTCTGAGAGACTGTTTGTTATGATTTCCATTTTTCTGCATTTGCTGAGGAGTGTTTTACTTCCAATTACGTGGTCAATTTTAGAATAAGTGCAATGTGGTGCTGAGAAGAATGTATATTCTGTTCATTTGGGGTGGAGAGTTCTGTAGATGTCTATTAGGTCTGCTTGGACCAGAGCCGAGTTCAAGTTCTGAATATCCTTGTTAATTTTCTCTCCCATTGATCTGTCTAATATTGACAGTGGGGTGATAAAGTCTTCCACTATTATTGTGTGGGAGTCTAAGTCTCTTTGTAGATCTCTAAGAACTTGCTTTATGAATCTGGGTACTCTTGTGTTGGATGCATATATATTTAGGATAGTTAGCTCTTTTTGTTGCATTGATCCCTTTACCATTATGTAATGCCCTTCTTTGTCTTTTTTGATCTTTGTTGGTTTAAAGTCTGTTTTATCAGAGACTAGGATTGCAACCCCTGTTTTGTTTTGTTTTGTTTTGCTTTCCATTTGCTTTGTAAATATTCCTCCATCCCTTTATTTTGAGCCCATATGTGTCTTGGCATGTGAGATGGGTCTCCTGAATACAGCACACCAATGGATGTTGACTCTTTACCCAATTTGCCAGTCTGTGTCTTTTAATTGGGGCATTTAGCCCATTTACATTTAAGGTTAATATTGTTATGTGTGAATTTGATCCTGTCATTATGATTCTAGTGGGTTATTTTATCCATTAGTTGACGCAGTTTCTTCATAGTGTTGATGGTCTTTACAATTAGGTATGTTTTTGCAGTTGCTGGTACTGGTTATTCCTTTCAAGGTTTAGTGCTTCCTTTAGGGGCTCTTGTAAGGCAGGCCTGGTAATGACAAAATGTTAATGATAAGCTTTTCTTTTCTGTTTTCTTTTTTTGAGACAGAGTCTCACTCTGTTGCCCAGGCTAGAGTATGTGGTGGTGCAATCTTAGTTCACTGCAACCTCTGCCTCTTGGGTTCAAGCAATTCTCCTGCCTCTGCCTCCCAAGTAGCTGGGACTACAGGTGTGCATCACCACCCCTGGCTAATTTTTGTATTTTTAGTAGAGAAGGGGTTTCACCATATAGGCCAGGCTAATCTCAAACTCCTGGCCACAGGTGATCTACCTGTCTCAGCATCCCAAATTGCTGGGATTACAGGCATGAGCCACTGCACCTGGCCATATAAGCTTTTCATAGATGGCCTATGTTATGCTTAGGCAATTTCCTTCTATTTACTAGTGTGTTGAGTGTTTTATCATGAAAGCGTTTTGTATTCTCCTAAGTGCTTTTTTTGCAACATTTGGGATGGTCACCTGTTTTTTCCATCATCCTGTTAATGTGGTATGGTATGTTGCATTGACTGATTTTCATATGTTGAACTATCCTTGCATTTCAGGTATAAATCCTTTTAACAGTAGAATCCTTTTAATAGTGATATTATATTTGTTAAGTGTACATGGTGTGCTGTTATTAATATCAACAACTTATGAAGATTATTTCCATTATTTCAAATGGCATTATTATGAATAATAATTCATGGTATATGTACAGTACCTGATAGCAATCAGCACTGAACTTTTGCAAATCAGTGCTGATACTCCTAGTTATCCTATAGGTAAAAGAAGGTAGTTTTAATCTCCATTTCATAGATCACAAAACTGTGAAAACAGAAAGGTAAAGTCATTTTCTCTAGGTCACCAGTAAGAATAGTCAACTAGCTGCTATATGAATATAAATTATTGATTAGGCCTGTTCTGTGTGGCCCTGATGAAGGTAAGTAGGAATTCTTTGGTAAATGGCATGTGAAGACGGGCTTTAGTCAGCAAAATTACAGCACTCTGATTCTCAGAACTGTTTAAAGTGAGAACGGCATGCAGTAGGCAGTGTGGTCTTCATTTTAGGGGATTTACTTGCAAAAGTGGGGAGGTCTTCACCAAGAAAGATGCTGTTGAGGAAATGGCTGAAACAACAGATGAAGATGAGAAAAGAATGGATATTGTTTAATACATCTCCAGGTCTTTATTACTTTTGTAGCTCTTTTCAGCACTAAGCACTAAAGGTAAACAAATTTAGAATTACCACAATGTTCCAAAGCTGTACCTATATTCTAAGAAACATGATTTAAGAAGAGAAAGATCTAGAATCTAAAGACAATTCCTCCACTCTGGGTATTCTTGAAGACAATAGCTTTGTCTTACACATTTCTTTATCTGTAGTGGTTAGCGCAAGACATGGCCTATAAATATTTGTTGGATGAAAGGACAAAATAAATAAATGGATGAAATAAAAGGAATTTATCAGCCGGGTGCAGTGGCTCACACCTGTAATCCCAGCACTTTGGGAGGCCAAGGCGGTGGATCACGAGGTCAGGAGATAGAGACCATCTTGGCTAACACGGTGAAACCCTGTCTCTACTAAAAAAAAAATACAAAAAATTAGCCAAGAGCAGTGGCAGGCTCCTGTAGTCCCCGCTACTTGGGAGGCTGCGGCAGGAGAATGGCATGAACCTGGGAGGTGGAGCTTGCAGTGAGCCGAGATAGCGCCACTGCAGTCTGGCCTTGGTGAAAGAGCGAGACTCTGTCTCAAAAAAAAAAAAAAAAAAAGGAATTCATCTTCCTCCAAACTAATTTCAAAAGGTTTTTTCATAGCTGGTTAAGGAAAGAATTATTGTAGAGATCATTAATTCTACTTGTCTCTTTTGATAAAAGGAATCAATGACCAGCAAGATTCAGAAATTTGCCAAAAGTTAATTTGGTGAGGTTGTGTTCCTTCCCTTCCTTCCTGATCATAACTGTTATAGACCTGTTACCAGCTGTTATGGACCAAATCCTTGTGTTGCCCTAAAATTCACATGTTAAAACCCTGCCCCTTAATCTGATGGTGTTAGGAGAAGGGGTCTCTGGGAGGGAATTAGAACTAGATGAGGTTGTTAGGCAGAGCCCTCACATAGAATTAGTGTCCTTCTAAAAGTTTCAAGAGAGCTTGCTTCTCTTTCCACTGTGTAAGGACACAAGAATAAGACAGCCATCTATAAAACAGGCCCTCACCAGACACCAAATCTGCTGGTGCCTTGATGTTGGACTTTCCAGCCTCCAGAACTATGAGAAATAAATGCTTGTTGTTTATATCACCTAGTTTATGATATTTCAAGATTCCAGTTACCTTGTGTGTACCTTTTAACAGCCAAAGCTAAGACACCAGTTAGCACTGACATCTGCTCATTTTTCCAGTATATCCCACAATAACAACAAAGTGTTTTTATATGATTATTGAATGTATTTCTAGAAGGCTTGCTCTAGGGTACTTATCAAATTCAGTTTCGTGGCAAAGATAAAATTCACAAGTAGTATTATTTACTTTGGAAAGATCTTTTAGGGCCTAATCTGCTACTGAGTTTCTCCTTGTAGTTTACTTTAGTCTCTCATGCTATAATTTCTGAGTTATCTCTTATAATGCTGAATTCATATGTCCACTATTCTCTGGGCTCTGCGAACATCTTCTATGAAAGATCTTACACTCTTAAGATTCAGAGTACCCTGTGTGTCTCTCTCACTAAAGAACATGCTGCTTCAGGCCAAGGATCCTGCAGGTGCCAGTGCCAACAATGGATGGGGCACTTGGAGCACGGTCAGGAGATGTGTTGAATCAGACCAGCCTAGAAGGAGCCCCAGAGACCATGGGGTACTGTGCTTTCATTGCACAGCCAAGGAAACACAGGTTGCATAATGTATTCAAAGTCACATTGCTATTTTGTGGCAGAGCTGGAACTCAATGATTTCAGCCACTCAAATAACAAAGATGATGACATCATGAAGGAAACAGCAATACAGCTTTAATTTTTCCAACACTTTGCTATTCACAAAGAATACCTTTGTGTCTGGATCAGGTATCCTCACAATACCTTTATCGTTATTAAGGGTCTGACAACACCACCCCAACTCTCAAGGTACCTAAAGTTGAATTTAGGGAAAACTCTTCTCAGACTTTCCTCCACCACCACCTTATTCACCTGAAATTCCTGTTCATTGAACAGAAAGATGATAGTACTTCTTTGTAGTATTCACTGAACGTCCTATTCTAGGCAAAAGTAAGTACTTTCTGATCTATTTTTCTCCTTCTGTTTTATACATTCATTCTCACTATTCTCTTATTTTTAGAACAAAAGTTCATAACACAGTCTGCCCTCTACCTGTTAACTTTATTTATCTAATTTAACTTTTAAGTGATTTGAAAATTATTTTAAATGCCTCAGTGAATGACCTGCATTTTTATTAAGGACTATTCAATGACTTGTGATAAAAATACAAATATTATTTGTAATTTTTGCATGACAAAATCAGACAACTCTTCTCTGATGGAATTCCCATATCTTGACCATATTTCTGTCTTCATTCTTATGTCTATACTTTCTTTTTTGCAGATGGAGAACCAGAGTAAACCCTCATGGTGTCCTGGCTTCTAAGGATTTTGTTCTCAAGAAGGGATGACCAGGCACTCTGTTCATCTGCATGAACAAAGCCTGCAATACAGGTTTTGATAAGGAGTAAACAACACTGAACAAGCTGCTTGTCCACACACAAATTTTGAACTAACATGACTGGCCAGATGCACTGAAAAGAGAATTGAGACACTGAACTCAGAGCACATGGAGAAAAAGAGAGGGAGAAAGATTTAATTTTGTCTAACTGCTCTTGTATGTTTCCTCAATTTTGTCTTGAAAGAAGGTAAGGAGAATATACTCTCAACTCACCTTTAAGCCACATTGTACTACCAAGAAATGAAATCTCAAACCAACCACTCCTCCGTCTCCTGCCTTCTTCCTTGTGTGCCCCTTGGATGATATCTATGAAATCAATGGACTGAGTGTGGGGACTGGTGCTTTGCACACTGACTTAAGACATTCTTCTTAGGGAAATGTGATCCTTTTTTTTATATAGGGAGATATAAAAATGCATATGAATAGGCAATTTTATTGCTTGATTTGAGCATTAAATTTTATTAGCACGGTGGGTGTGTTTTGTCATATCCATTATTGTCTGTTAACAGTGAGGATAAGAGTGTTGTTCTAGCTTGCATGAAGAGGGACATTCAGAACAGTGTTTTAGGTGAGCTCCCTGCAATATTGCACCAGTTTTCCAAAGCACCAGTCTCATGAGTCACAAGTTATTTGATGCTCTGTCTATTTCTGCAAGCATTACAGGACAGTTGTCTCCTTGTGGGCAAGGAGTACTTGTTAACTCTTTACCTGGCATGTGCCTGGTGTACAGTTGGTGCTCAGTAACTATCTTGATTTCCATTTCCTTCTTTTGATTGTAATTGCAATGTTCTCCCCTCTGTCCTGTGCTGCCCTTAGAGATAGATCAGGCTTTTTGTGCTTCCTCCAAAGCTCGTGCTTTATCATTCACCAAACCATCCTTCTCTGTGCCCAGGATAATGTGTCTAAGGATGGCGTGTGGCCTTGCTGATGCAGCATTCCTTGGAGAGGCTGTCTCCTGTCCAAGGGCCTGTGAGAGCAGAGGCCGGCAGGGTCCCATCTTGCCACAATTGATCTCTGCATGATCTGCTCAGGAAATGAATTGGCAGGCAGGTTGGGAAATGTTGCAAAATGAATAGTCACTTATAAGGGATCAGGAGTTGGAGCCAGAGCCCAAGAGAAACTTACTACCAAACACTAAGACTTAGTGAGAGGTTCCCCAGGATGCTAACTTCTGTGCTGAGAGCTCTTGTTAAGCTATTTAAGCCCCTGCAAGAGAGATGTCTGCAATCATAGAAGAAATGAAGAGTAGTCCTGAGTCATGGCAGGAGAAGACCCTGGAGCAAGGCGAACCTGAGTTAAGATCTGCCCCCTCCACTTACTAGGAAGGCTTCGAACAGGCTGCTTAAGGTCTCTGAGACTCAACCTCCATAAAATGGGTCCAGAACACCTTTTTCTGTGAGAGATACATGAATTAGTAGGGATCCGGTGGCGAATAAATAATCTGTTGAATGAATCATTTAATATAAATCACCTTCCCAGTGCCTAGTTCCTCATTTATGCTTTTGATGAGTGAATAAAGAATATATTTTTCCTACCATGATGCATGATATATAGTCTATTTTTAAAAATAAAAAGTTAGCTCTTTCCCCCACTAAAATTTCACCCCCTTCAACTTCTTTTCTTTCGTGATTTGTAATTTCTGGCCCAGAGAAAGGAAATGATCTTGTGAAGGTCACAGAGAGCAAGCAAGTCAGAACTCGGTCTACTGCCCCTCACCCCAACTCCTTTTCTCTATCTGGCACCTTGAGTTTTCTTTTCTACGTAATTTACTACCGTGTATTGAATTTATATGCCTTTTGTCTGTCTGGGAACACCTTGAGGGCAGAGATTCTCTTATTCATCTCACATGTTGTAGCACAGAGCAAAGTTGTATTTAAAAAACAGAAGGAAAGAAGGAAGGAAGGAAGGAATGAAGGAAGAAAGGGAGGGAGGGAGGAAGGAAGGGAGGGAGGAAGGAAGGAAAGAAGGAAGGGAGTAAGAAAGGAAGGAAAAAATAAAGGAAGGAAGGGAGAGAGGGAGGGAAAGAAAATAGCCCAAAAGAAATGCAATACTGGCCTCCATTGATGGAAATGAGTCACAGGAAAACAAAAACCAACTGGAAGAGCTCCTGATGGCCAAAGCTGGAACAATATGAACAAGGAAATGAATGAATATTGGATTAAACCCAAAGTATAAAATATTCATGAGTACATGCTCACATAAATAAATAACTGAATTAATGAATGAGGAAAGTTTTCAAATAATTTATGTAGATATTCCATCCTCCAAGAAGAGAAACATAACTTTCTACTTCTTAGGTGTCAATCATACGTGGTGACTTTCTTCTAAAGAGAACAGTAAGGAAAGAGGGAAAAATAGCAACTTTTCAGTGAAGAAACCTGACAAACACTACCTCAACCAGGTGATCAAGGTTAAACATCAACAGTCATAAATCATGTTGATTATGTGTACCCTGATATGATGTGAAAAAAATGGCACTTCATCTCTTCCTCCCAAGAAGTCCAATCATGAGGAAAAAAATTCAGTAGTGGAACATCTTACAAACCATCCTCAAAACTGTTAAGGTCAGGCTGGGTGCAGTGGCTCACGCCTGTAATCCCAGCACTTTGGGAGGCTGAGGTGGGTGGATCCCCTGAGGTCAAGAGTTCAAGACCAGCCTGGCCAACATGGTAAAACCCCGTCTCTACTAAAAATACAAAATTAGCCTGGTGTTGTGATGGTCACGTGTAATCCCAGTTACTTGGGAAGGTGAGGCAGGAGAATCGTTTGTACCTGGGCGGCAGAGGTTGCAGTGAGCCAAGATTGCATGACTGCACTCCAACCTGGGTGACAAGAGCAAAACTCCATAAAAAAAAAAACACAAAAACAAACAAAACAAAACAAAACAAAAAGTCAAGTTCAAGAAAAACAAGTTAAGTCTGAGAAAGAGCCAAGTAGAAGCTTAAAGAGACATGACAAGTAAACCTAACGGGGTATCCTGAATGAATGCTGGAACAGAAAGAGAACATTAGGTTAAAACTAAGGAAATCCGAATAAACTGTGGACTCCAGTTGGCAATATGGTATCAATATCACTTTATTAATTGTAACAAATGTATCACGCTAACGTAAGATATTAAAAATAGAGGAAATGGGTGTGGAGTAAGTGGAAATCTGTAATATTTTCTCAAGTTTTCTGTAAATATAAACTTTCAAAGTATGAAGTCTATTAGAAGAATAAGAAAGTGGGACAGTTATCAAACATCAGCCTATAGCAATGGCTTGAACTTCCTTATTCGGACCTTGATTCACAACAAAGAAACAACACCAATGAGAGAGTGAGAGAGACAGAGAGAAAGAGAAAGGAGGAGGGAGAGAGAGGAGAGGGAGAGACAGAGAGAGAAGGGGGAGGAGAGTGAGAAAGAGACAAAAAGAGAGAAAAAGAGAGAGAGATTGGGGAAAGAGAGAGGGAAGGGGGAGAGAGAGAGGGAAGGGGGAGAGAGGAGACAGGGAGGAGAGGAGAGGAGTAAAAAAAAGAGAGAGAGAGAGATTGAGAACCAGGACTCAAACCCAGGGCTGCACCTTTAAGTAAGACTATACTTATAACCTGTGAAAAGCAAAGTATTTTTGTTTCTTCTACTGATTTTCCCTTCTCATGGAAGATTATTCCCAGAGCTTAGTTTAAGTCGCAAATTCCAGTTTAGCCTTAATCTTTCAGGTTTGAGAGACTCATCTCCCTTCACCCCAAGCCTAGCTCATAGTAGTGATTTTTATTCTGAAGAGGGAAATCAACTAACAAACAGGATAAGTGAGGACAATATCCAGATATTAGCTCCTCCTCATCAGCCACAGAAGTTTGTGTCTACTCTCTAGCTCCACCTACTGGACCTTGTGTAAATCACCTGAATAAATGCACAAGCGCTCACCGCAAGACCCCATGCTATGCAAGGCACTGAGGGAAAGGAAGCAACATGCATTCTTTCAGGCACTGCTAGGACTAAAAGAAACTTTTAAGGTGAATCTCCTCTTTTACTGAAGAGAAAACTAAGTGCTAGATGCATTGGGCATTTGCTGCATGTGGAGTCAAACTGGCCAGAGTTTTACGGTCCTGCCACTTCCTGATAATGGCACCTCAGGTAAGTCACTGACTCTCTTTGGAATTCGGCTTCCTCCTCTGTAAAATGAGGATAACAAACCTATACTCTGTGGTTGTTGCTATTGTCGTTTTTTATTTTTATTACTTAGTTATTTACCTTTAATATGAGGGCAAAGATATTTTTGGTAGATATTTCTTGATGGATACTTGAACTTATAACTGTCTTTCTTTTGGTCCCCCTACACACACATGCGCACACACACATTCACACATATACATCATCCTTCCCTTGGGAGTTTTGGAGAATGGACAGACAGCAAGACTTGAGTTGGACCATTTCAGTCTAGGCTGGGGCAGGTAAGGAGGAAAAAAAGGCGAAAGAAAGACAGCTGGAACCAGTAAGATTAGCAAAAGTGAACATCTGGCTCCTTCTCACTGTCATGTTGCATGAAACCCATTATATATTCATGCATTCAAAAATATTGACTTCATACCTTCTACGTGGGTGATCTCTGCCCTCATGCCACAGCACCACCAGCTATTAGACTTTCATTGCAAAGAAATTCCTGTAAGAATGGTTTTTGGTTTCTCTAGTAATATTCTCAAAATGTGAGTGATTGTCTGGCAACCAGTATCTGATCAACTGAGAAGGTCAATCTTTAGGCAAACATGGGCCGTCAGGCTACTATTGCTTCAAGTCTGTAGTTATCAAGATCCTAACTAACTCCCCTAACCCCACAGCTCATGGGCAGCAACTTTCAAACTAGTAACAACAAATATGAATGTAGCTTTTTTTCCAGGGATCAGATGTTCTGCCCAACAGATGCCCTCATTCTGGTCTTTCTCTTAGTTACATTCCAGCCACTGTCACCTGATGGTAGGACATAAGGATTTCTACATTGTAGAAGCTCAGTTTATATCTGTTGAATGAACGAATGAATGAATGAGTGAATAAATATTAGTCTCTACATAATGAAATAGTTGTAAATTAACAGCAAGAGACAGGTCGCCTCTCCACTAGTCAAATGGAGATTTTGACTTGAAGATCAGAACTTGGGGTTATACTAACACCAGGAAAACTTCACCCGTTTGCTTGTAAATGAAGCACAGAGACAGCCTCAGTTTCTTATGACTCAGTACATGACACCCAGTTTACTGTTGATTGCATACCTTTTAAAGGTCATATTGCAATTTTTACCAATATACTTGCTTATATTCTTAGTTAGATTGTGAACTACTTTTGAAAGAAAAATCCTCAGAACGTGTTCTCAAACTAAGGCACAGGGGTCCTTACCCATCACTCTGGCTCTTGCTTCGACCCTCATTCATTAACTTTTACCTGCTGAGAGTTCACTGTGAGCCAGGCATTGTGCTAGGCTCTTTGAAATAAGGTTCTACACCTTTTATCACAACATTTGTTTTCCTCTCATTCCTTCATGAAGTCATTGCAATTTGTGTCTTTATCCTCCTACCAACATAAATGTGTCTGATAAGGCAGTGGTTCCCAACCTTTTTGGCACCCAAGACCGGTTTTGTGGAAGACAATTTTTCCACATATTGTAGTATGTGGGATGGTTTCGAGATGAAACGGTTCCACTTCAGATCATCAGGCTTTAGTTAGATTCTCATAAGGAGCAAGCAACCTAGATCCCTCAAATACACCCTCTCACAATAAGGTCCATGCTCCTATGAGAATCTAATGTCGCCACTAATCTGACAGGAGGCAGAGCTCAGGGGTAATACTTGCTTGCCTGCCATTCATGTCCTGCTGTATGGCCCAGTTCCTAGCAGGCCATGGACCAGTACTGGTCCGTGGCCTGGGGGTTGGGGACTCCTGTAACGAGGGAAACCATTGACCACTTCGTTGCAAAACCTAAGAAACACATCCCTTTATTACTCTATCAGACTTCTCTGTGGTATCCAATTCCATTTACCATTCCATTCTCATAGAAAGTCCTTACTTTTAGCCAGGAGCAGTGGCTCACCCCTGTAATCCCAGCACTTTGGGAGGCTGAGGCGGATGGATCACCTGAGGTTGGGAGTTCTAGACCAGCCTGACCAACATGGAGAAACCTTGTCTCTACTAAAAATACAAAATTAGCTGGGCATGGTGGCGCATGCCTGTAATCCCAGCTACTTGGGAGGCTGAGGTGGGAGAATAGCTTGAACCCAGGAGGCAGAGGTTGCAGTGAGCTGAGATTGCGCCACTGCAATCCAGCCTGGGCCACAAGAGTGAAACTCCAAAAAAAAAAAAACCTTTCTTTTTTCTGCTTTCCATGTCAATACTATCTTCTAGTCTTTTTCACTTTCTTTCTGGAGCTTTGAACCAACAGATCCACAGTATACTCTCAAGCATTGTAAGTTCAACATATCTGAAATTAAACACGTCATTACATTCCACTGAAAAAATGGTACTGAGAATAAAGGGGTGTTTTCTGAATGGGGCACTCAGATTGGGTCGAAGTGCAGATGGTTGCATTCCAAAAAGATTTTGAGGTCAAAGATGATTCCACTACTCCAAAACTAAGTGGTTAATGCAAGGATCTAGATGCAAAATAGGAGAAGATGGCTGTGAAAACAGGAGCACTGCAGCTGAGTGGGCGATGGATGGCAATATTAGAAAATTAAAATGCTGACATGGAGATGCTAATGAAGTAATTTTTAAGCTACTTTACATGGATGCATGAAGTTCATTTAAATGGGCAGGCTGTCTGCTTTAAAAGCCCAAGTCTTTTAAACTATGAGAGATTTCAGGCAGGGGAAAGTAATATATGGCCGATGAGAACGATAGTAATGGAAACCCAATAGAGCCATCCTTGAAATGGGCCCTGCAAACTCTAAAGGGAGCTTAGAATTCTCAGTGCAGAGAAACAAACACATTGGTGACCAGGTGCATGGCGGTCTTCTCTTTCTAAAGGAATTTGACTTCAAGTACAGAAGTCCTCACAGCCATATGCTGCAGACTTCCAACTGTTAGAGTCCAGGAAAAGAAAAATTGGCAAGAATTGTCTTACATGTTACGTGCTTTTGCTTTAGAGGAATGAGAGGAGAGAAAGAAAGAGATAGAGCAAGAGAGAAAGAGAGAAAGACATGTGAAAAGGTTAATTAGTATTTAAACACACAGTTGTGTTTTCTATTTGGTCTGACTAGGAAAATAAATTATGTTCTTCAAAGCACAGGCTAGAAGGCTATAATTGATAATAGGCATGGTGAGTACAGCTTTGCCAATGTGGCACAAAAAAACAAAAGAGAATCAAATAGAAACAAGCAGAAGAGTTACCCCCCACCCAAAGCCTGGGGCTGAATGAGAAAGTGGAGAGGGGGCTGCAGAAGTGGAGAAGCTCGCTTTTTACTCTGGCCCTGCCACTTTCCTCAGGTCACCTTGGGCAGGTGACCTGGCTTTTCTGAACCCCGGGATTTTCAGTTATAAAATGATGGTAATAATGCTTTTTTCTCAGTGTGTTGTTAGGAGTTAATGAGATAGTGTTTGAGAGAAGGGCTGGCATGGTGTCAGGCACAAAGTGGTTATTCAGGAAGTGCTTGTCCCCAGTAACTGTTTGTTTAGTCTACTTTCATCTCCCCCGTCTCTGAATTTCTGTAATTTTATAAAAGCTCGGAGAAGCCCTTAGTAAGATGGTGTCTCCTATTGTTCCTTAATTGTATCATGTTTAGGTTGCATCCTTGTCAATTCAATCCAATCCAATTTCATTCCATTTACTTTAGCTCAATTAAAAAATATTTGTTAATAAATGTGTTCCTAGAACAATGCTTGGGAATACAAACATGAATAAGAAACAGTAAATGCCTTCAAAGACCTTAAGCGCATTGCGAGAAATAAGAAAAGTATTCAAGGGGCTCCAATCAGCATTTGGACACCCATTATTAATCAGTGGGGAGCTCCTACAAAGACGTGAATCAACACGTCCATCATCATTTTCACAGCAATCTCATGAAGCGGTGACTGTACAGATTGGGAAACTAAGACACAGAGAAGGTAACTGACTTGCTCAAGGTCAAGACAAGAGGATGGGCCCTGAATCCACATCTGCTCGCCGGAGGCCCCTCTGCGCTTTGGTTTTCTCCAGGACTGCTGTACCACCCCTGCTCAGCCCAAGGCATCTCTTATCTTCCAGGGCTCAGTGGTGCCTGTGTGCTAAAGCCCAGCTATTTGCAACTCTTCATGCTAAACCCATGGGAAGAAGACATACATAATATATCAAATATGCTCATTGCTAAAGACAATGGCATTGGGGTTCTCATCAAGAAGACTTCCTTTTTCCATGACCATCAGGGAAGCACCCTAATATAGTTTGCATAATTTGTCCTTGCCAACATATCACATTGAAATGTAATCCCCAGTGCTGCAGCTGGGGCCTGGCTGGAGGTGTTTGAGTCATGGGGGCAGAGCCCTTATGACTTGGTGCTGTCCTTGCAGTAGTGAGTGAGTTCTCACCAGATCTGGTTGTTGTAAAGTGTGACACTCCCCCCACCACACAGCTCTCTCTTGCTCCTGCTTTCACCATGTAATATGCCTGCTCCTGGTTCACCTTTTGCCATGAGTAAAAGCTCTGTGAGGCCTCCCCAGAAGTCAGCAGATACCAGAGTCATGCTTTTCTGTACAGCCTGCAGAACTGAACCAACGAAAGCCTTTTTCTTTATAAATGTCTTTCTTTCTTTCTTTCTTTCTTTCTTTCTTTCTTTCTTTCTTTCTTTCTTTCTTTCTTTCTTTCTTTCTTCCTTCCTTTCTTTCTCTCTTTTCTTTCTTTTCCTTTCTTTCTCTTTCTTTCTTTCTTTCGTTTTCTTTCTCTCTTTCTTCCTTCCTTTCTTTCTCTCTCTCTCTCTTTTCTTTCTCTCTTTCTTTCTTTCTTTCTTTCTTTCTTTCTTTCTTTCTTTCTTTCTTTCTTTCTTTCTTCTTTTCTTTTTTTCTTTCTTTTTCTTTCTTTCTTTCACAGAGTCTCACTGCTGCCCAGGCTGCAGTACAGTGGCACAATGATAACTCACTGTAGCCTTCACCTCCTGGCCTCAAGCAACCCTCCCACCTCAGCCTCCCATGTAGCTGGAACTACCATAACCTGCTAATTTGGGTGTTTTTTTGGTAGAGACAGAAAAAATTTCCAGCCTCAGAAATTTTTTACAGCAATGCAAGAAATGAACTAACTCATATCCCAAAGGCAAGTCCCTCCCCATATAACACTCTATCTACAGTTTACATGCACCACCTCTTTTTTTATTTTAATTCAATATTTAATATTGAATTTAATATTAATTTTGTTATTAATATTAATTTTTTTGAAAAAAAATTAAAGTGGGTCTCAGCATTATCATATGTTACCAAGGTTAGTCTAGGTATACATTACAATTTACATTCACAAATCCATGCAAAAAAAGACTTTTCTGTCTTGCTCATCTCTGTATCATCAATGCCTAGAAGAGGGCACCTAACAGGAAGGTGCCGGATACTTACATTCACTGCAAGATGATGACGATTTCCATTCTTTCTGCTGTTAAACTTAATTTCCAATATTTACACTCAACTAATTATTTTTCTAACAAATTCTACATTTATTCTTTATCTCAATCATTCTCATAAGGCACATATTATCTCACTTTACTCATTAAACATCCCAGTATCTTCTTTGTTATTAATTTTAATTTCACCACCTGTAAAACACACAATAGCAATCATTACTAATTTCTTGAAGTCAATTGTTAAATATGCTTTCCACTATATTTTACTACTTTCTGTGATCACCTGTATTTTCTCCATCCCGATCGATCCTCTTGCTGATTTTGTTTTTCAGTAAAGGCTAATGAGTAGTGAATTTTTTGTATTCCTACATGTCTTTATTTAACTCTCATATTAAATAATCGTTATGCTGAATACAGAGCTCTAGGCTACCATACAAGTGCTCAAAAATGGATGCCTACTATTTATTGTTTATATTAGATTGTTAATCATTTCTCCTCAGCACCTTCCTGATGATACACCATCTTTCATGACATCTGTTGTTGGGGACATAAGGTCTACTGAACGTATAATTGCCATCTCTTTATAGGTAACCTCTCCTTTTCCCTGATGACTTTGAATACTGCCATTTTCACTTTGATGTTCCAAGGCTTCTCTCTCAAAAGTCTAGTCAGGAGCTGCCTGTAATCTACCCTTTGGGCTTGCCACCTATGGGGTGCTGAGGGGCATCTCCTGGCACTCTTGTCTTGGGGCCGGAGCCATCAGTATCTGGTGTCAGCTCCTCATCCTCTCCTGACAGTGTGTCCCCAACACACGCACCTCCTTCCTTTCAGTCACGTGGAAAGATTCATGGTGGTTCCTCACATGCCAGGTTCTTTCACAGCTTCTCACCAGGGCTGGGGCTAGGGTGAGGCATGTGAGGCACCCAGGGTGCACGACTGAAGGAGGCTCTCACTCACATGCACTGGCCCTGCACTTGCACCACCCTGGAAGCTAAAGTCATCCTGAGTTAGCAAATAAGAAAACCAAAGCAGCCCAGCACAGTGGCTCCTGCCTGTAGACCCAGCTACTCAGGAGGCTGAGGCAGGAGGATTGCTTGAGCCCAAGAGTTCAAGACAAGCCTGGGAAACACACAAGACCTGTTTCTTCCAAAAAAATTGGCTGGTTGTGGTAGTCTCAGCTACTTGAGAGGCTGAGGTGGGAGGGTTGCTTGAGCCCAGGAGGTGGAGGCTGCAGTGAGTTATGACTGTGACACTGTACTCCAGTCTGGGCAACATTGAGAGTGTCTCAAGAAAGAAAGAAAGAAAGGAAAGAAAGAAAGAAAGAAATAGAAAGAGAGAAGGAAGGAAGGGAAGGGAAGGGAAGAGAAGAGAAAGGAAAGGAAAGGAAAGGAAAGGAAAGGAGAGAGAGAGGGAAAGAGAGAGGGAGGGAAGGATAGAGGAAGATAGGAAAGAGAGACAGAGAAAGAAAGAAAAGAGAGAGAAGGAGGGAGGAAAGAAAAGAAAAGAAAGAGAGAAAGAAAAGAAAAAAGAGAGAAAGAAAAGAAAGAAACCAAAGCAGACAGAATTAAATGCATTGCCCAAGAGTTGGTGGCTTATCAGAGACAAAACTTGGATTGAAGCTCTGATCAATCTGAAGCCAAAGTCATTCTTTCTAACAATCCTGGGCACAAATCATTATGCAGCTCCTGCAACGAGATGGGGCTGGAACAACTGCCATACACAGGCAGAATGGGCATGGGATGCAAGAGGGCTCCTGGTTTGCCCACATGCAGGGCTCCCTAGCATGGAGGCATCATATTGCATTGCTCTGTTTTTAGCTACAGTTTGGGTTTCACTTCTGCATCAAAAAGTCCTTCTGGGGCTATAGACTTTCTGACGACTAGGAGGGGTTGGGTGTTGCTGCTCAGAGAGGCCCATGTCCTGCAGACTCGTGCTGTGTCAACCTTTATTCAGGCTCTGAGCCGCTGTACCTCAAAGACCAAATTTGGCCATGGTTTTCAGAATCACAGATGGAAGCCAGTGTCTATCAGCAAGAAAGTGCTGTACATGGAGCTCTGGGCTAAATTCCAGCTCTTACACCACACGCACGTGTGCATATACACACACACACCACACAAGCACACACACACGGGGCATTGAACAATATCCTATTGCAGACTTACAGAATAACCTGGAGGCATGACATTTCTTTCTTTTCTCAGAAAATAAAGTTTTTATTGAGTAGCTAGTATGTGCCAGGATCATTTGTGATATATATATATATATATTCTGGGTGAATAAATACATCAAAGTGGGGTAGTATGAGAATCACAACACAACGCCATGCTCAGTAAAGCCTGATATTTATCTTTACTCTCCCATCATCCCAAGACTGCCACAAGCCGAAGACCCTTACCCAAGCTGTTCCATCATAACTATCTCCCTACCACCAACTTTCAGCTTCTCCTTTCTCCCACTTCTTCCTTCCAGATTCATTGTATTAAAGTTCAGTTTTGATCATGTGATTCCCTTGCCCAAAAATACCTATTGCCTACTTGATTATGTACCAATTATCTGGCTTAACTCCCAAGTCCATCTATCTGGGAGATCTGTCCTTTAATTTTGACCTCTGAAAGCTCCATTGTGTTTACCTTCATGAGGCTCTTCCTAAACCCCCAGAGAACAATGTACAGCCTTCATGCTGGATCCAGCTAGCGGATTCATCCCTCAGCTCTTCTATTTACCAGCTGTGGGATCTTGGGTAAAGTGTCTATGACAGCATCAGTTTCAGAATGGCATTGTGAGATGAGATGCATTGACTCAGCGTGAAGTCCTTATAACACTGCCAGGCACATGCTAAGTGCTCTGCAATATTTTTGTCCTTGCAATGAAGTCCTTGGGCACTCTGTTTATAATAGACTTATTTTTAGCTGTATGACTAACATTCTAGATAATTGCATATTTTTAAAAATCTTCTCAACTCTTGGAGGATGGGCACAGTGTCGTGTTAATCCCCTCCAGTACCTACAACAGACATTAAACTAACACCAATGAATGTCTGTGAAATGGAATTACTTATCAAATGAACATCCAGAATGTATATGTTCAGCTCTGTTGGGTTGTGCCAATAGCCCATTTGGATGAGTCAGTCTTCTTTGTTAGCTGATTTATGCCACACTTGATTATAAATACTGTCCAAGAAGCCTACGTGACCTCCTGTAGAAAATGAAGAATAAGTGGGAGAGGCCTGGTGTCCGAGGGTCCTATAACACTTATGCCAGACCAGTCTTCAGAGAGGGTAGAATCCACCCCCCAGGTGCAAACCTGATATCTGGGCTTGGAAATTTCCATAGTTGACTCAGGGTTTCATGGCTGCCTATAAGTAGGTCTGAGTTCCCCTTCCATTCTGAAAATTCTCACCCCAAATGAAGGAGTGAAGCAGCAGATTTCTGCTTTCTATAAGAATTCTAGAATACTACAAATTCTTTCATAATTCCTCTTGTAGATGATTTGGACATCACTTTCAAGTGGGATGGAAATCAGATCTCCATCATGGCTCTGAGCTTAACATGTGGCCAGCTGGACCACCAGCCTTGTATTTCAATTCCAACTTCTCCATGTGGCTCTCAGCAGGGCTGGTAACTCTCTAGAAATGAGAGTTACATTTTCCTCACTAGACTATTTAAGGTTTCCCTCAGTCCCTTAGGAAATAGCAATAGAGTTGATGTCAGAACCATCTCCTTTGCTGTGAAGTTTATTGAAGTTATGCACAGTTGCATCACCTGTGATGTAATAAATACCACCTCACCACATGGCGTGTGTTGTCTTTTATTTTTAAAGTTTTATTTTTGACTTTTGTGAAGTGTAGATTAAAAGACCCCTTCAGTTAGTTCAAATCAAAACCATGCCAGTCCCCATATCTCATGCATTCCAAATACCTACATGACTGCTGGTGGGTGCGTTGACTTGGACAGCTGTTTTGGAAATCAATGTGGTAATATTTGTCAAGACCCTTCAGGATCTCGATTACTTTATTTCAGTAATTTCACTTCTAAAAATTTACCCAGTGAAAAAAAGTAGGAATGTAGACAAAGACCTATATGTGTGTAGGTATGCATTTTGAAGATGATCTTTTTGGTAAGGGCACAAAGTGGAAACAACCTATCTAACAATATTGTGTCATTAAAATGACAGTACATTAGAAGGCTAGGATATAATGCAGCCACTAAAAATGACATTTATAATGAATGTTTAATGATGAGGAGCAATATCATGATGTGACATTAAGTGAAAATACAGAATATAAAACGGTGTGTGGATCTCAACTGTGATATTTTACACATGCATTTGATTAAAATGCATTTTTTTCATAAAAGAACAAGAATTAATATATGATGGATCTAGGTCAACGGTTCTCAACTGGAGGTGATTTCGCCCCCTAGGGCAATGTCTGAGGACATTTTTGACTGTGATGCCTTAGAGGAGGGGAGACTGCTGGCCTTGATTTGTAGAGGCTGGAGATGATGTTAAACATCCTATGAATTGCAGGACAGCCCCCCGACAGCAGAGAATTTTCCAGCCCAGCATACCAATGGTGCTGAGGTTAGCAAACTCTGTGTCTTCACCTCCTTTCAGACTTTTTCTAACATGAGTAAATTCCCTCATCTCTTGCTCCCTCTTTTCCTCTCTTTCTTTCTCTCTCTCTTCTCTTTCTAATATCTATTAAGGCCTTAGTATAGGCCAGGCACTGTCTTAAACATTTTACCACATATTAGCTAATGTTAATGCACAACCACCTCATGAGGTAGGAACTGTTATTGTCATCCTAGGTGAGATAACCTTTCAAACTTTTTTGTGGTTTCAAAATAATTAATCAAGAGTGCTTAGTAGCACAGTGTCTGATACACAGATAAATACATACATATATATATATGGGCATGTGTATGTATACACATACACACAAGGAGTGTATATGTTACCTGTGTGTATTATGGCAAGATTATAGAAATGACTAGTTTTGGATAATGGAATTGGAAAAAAGTTTTGTGTTTTTTCTTTATACTTTATATTTTTCTATATTCACACATTTCTATATTTCCACATTTTCTTCCATACATATAATTTATTTTTGTTACTGAAACAACCTAATAGTATATTAGAGTCCCAGAGGGCTTAAGGACTCTCTGTGAGAAGAACAGTCCCTGTTACATGAGAAAGTTTAAAGACACTCTATTCCCATCAAGCCACATACTTCACTAAAATAGAGCACTGGATCACATTGTCAAAACAAAACTTCAACTTCCTCTGATTCAATGCAGTCAGCATTAGGGCCACAGATCCTGCTTGTAGCAATCAATTTGCTTGTTATATTTTGCCGCGGCTACCTCCTTTGGGATTAATCATTTCCTATTGATCTCATTATGCAACAGAAATCTTTTTCATTCATCCTTTGGATGACCCTTCTCATTTCCTCTCAGTCAAATAACACTCTAGTAGGGCAGACGTAGGGTTTTCAACTTTGTTTACATATCAGATTTATCTGGGGAGCCCTTAAGAAATAAAAATGACCCATCCCTATCTTGAGAGATTATGATTTGACTTCTCTGGAGCTGAGCACTTTATTTTTAAACTTCTCAGAGCTTTTCATATGCAGCCAGGTTTGAGAATCACCACCTGAGCTATAGTCACGCTTACAATTTTTGAACTGGCCCAAAGAGGAGGGAATTAACCTTTCAGATGCAGCCTACATCAAGGAAGCTGCCTGCTGTTAAGGGAACAGGATACCTGCAGAGGCTCCGGTCCTGACAATGCCTTCAGCTCCACCTCCCACCAAAGACCTGTGTGGTGTCAGCAGCAGCCCCATTTGCAGGTGAGGAGAGAATTGAGCCCTGACTGTTGGGACCCTCTCCACCTAAAATGCAACCCCCCTGAGGTGCTGAGGAACATAGCAGAGCCTTCTTCCACTTGCCAGCCCTTCAGCTATTTACAGGTGGGCCTCACGTCCCTCCACAGTCTTCTCTGCCCGCCCCCAGATAAACATTCCCAGTTTCTCCAACCATCTCTCAGGGGATAAATGTGCTCCTCACACATTCTGTTTCTCTTGGTTCCTGCTTTCTATCAAACAAGTTGTTTATAGCACCTGGCTGATCCTCACCATATGTTACTGCTCATTTCTGGAGTCTGAATAGTCTGGCTAATTATCATTTCTCCCATGGGCAGAACTTCCCAGAGCAGGTTATCTGCGATGGAAGCAGTGATGCAGCACCCACATGGCCCAGAGGAAGGGTTGTCAGCTGACAGCTCACAGCTGGATCATGCTGGGGGATTTTTTCTTTCCCCTGGGAGAAAATGCATCTAATGACTGATTGAGATGGGGAACAGAAGCCTGGCCCTTTGCGTAAGTACGAAAGGTCTTTGAAGGGCCTTGTCAACTTCTGCACTCCCCATGGAATCAGCTGAGATCTCTGTTTTAACTGTATGGCAAGTTAACCTCGCCCTTTGCCCAATTCTGCTTCCTTTATCACTTAGGTTGCTGATCCTGACAGTGCACCACGATAAACCTTCTGCATAGATATTTTCATCTCGGGGCCTGTTTCCCAGAGAGCCCAACCTAAAGACATCTGCTGTAAATGCAAAATGAGCCTGTGAATTAACTGCCTTGAGTCAGATAGTTAGAACTCATGGTTGGCCATAACTTTCTTTAGGAAAAAACAGCCTAGGGACAAGGATAGAGCTGTTTCCTTTACACAGGGGTGATAGGAAGGCCTGTCTCCATGATCATACCAGAATAAAATGCTTTTGAATTCCTTTGCCACCCTGGCTCCCTTCTCTGCTTCAGTTTTGGTGGTTTCAAAGGTCTTATATAGGACTAGAAACTTCAGACAGGATCTGGATAGTGGAGAATGGAGATGGAACCTCACACTATAAATAATTGCCACTAATTTATGTACTATTCTAGCTTCAATAGCTACAGTCTTGTGTTTATTAGCCTAAATATGACCTAAAGTTGTGTTGTAATCTTGGCTAGCCTTGTTTCTCTGACTGTATCTCCTGACATAATCCTGTGTTGCGCTCATTGCTATAGCTTGTATAATCTATTTACTTTAGTATAGCCAGTATATGCGATAGCTGTAGTATAGGTTGTCCTCTCTGTAACTGAAGTTGCCAACTGGCTTGAACCTCTTTGTCTTTTCACCAGCTGTTTCCCCTGCCCACTTCGGTCAGCCTGAACAACTTCTGTATTTCCTTGAAACTTCAACTCACTCATCATCTTCTTCTACATTCTTAGCACCTTTGCTGACCTCTTTAAGCTAGATGGGTCATCTCCACTTTGTGCTCTCACCCTAGTTGCCCTGGAGACCTCCATCACAGCACTTGCCATTTTTCTTTGCAGGACCCTATCCTTCAGGGCACTGGTCACATCTCATCCACCTTTGTACCTCTAGCAGCTAGCACAGTGCCTAGGACATAGAGAGTGGAATTAGAGTAAACTAAACTCAAATTTTATAGTTCTAATTTTGAGACATTCAGCCTATTAGAGAGGTATCAGCTCTGCCAACCTACCACATTGCCTTGTGATACATTAGGCAAATTTGCAAGTAATTTCAAAGTTTCCACTTGTGATTGACCTAACTCCTCCCTAAAACCCACAGGAGGGACGTGTGAAATGGGCTTGATGTTTACAATGACAAAACTAGACATGCAAGTTGCTTCTGTTTGTTTTGATTCAGAAATATTTCAGCACAGAGCGTTGGATTAAGAGGGATGCCTGAGGGAGGTGAAGCATGTGATCATCCTGACTTTACGTTTGGGGCTACTCTTGAATCATGGCTTAGGAAAGGAGAATCCAAGCAGAGCACAGCAGGTTTGCTAAGCTGAGGAGGCAGAAATCAGAGTTTAAAGTTTACAAAGTTTCAGGATAACAGAGAGAACAGAGCTACATAAAAGAGCAGCTCCAGAAATTTATGTATCAGTCCCCTTAAGGCACTGGATGGAATTAAAATATACATGTTTAGGGCAAGACTAGCCAACCTTTGGAAAAACAGCTTCTGGAGAGCTATGAGATGAACAGAAATCGCTAATGATACACAGTGTGGAGAAATACAGGTGTTCCAATCATCCAGCATGGAGAGAAGACCTCAACTGAGACCCAGAAAGGCCACATCTGAGAAGCAGTGTTCCTCTCATCCTAGAGTAAGAGTACTCTAGAACCACTCTAGCAAAGCTTAACAACAAGCCTTAAAAGATCAATCTAATCTTCCAGCAAATTAACTGCCCGCAATAACAAAACTTAGCGTTCTCTGAAGAAAAACAGCAAAATGCAGACTCTCAATGTAGCATCACAATGTCTAGAATACAATAAAAATTTATAGACAAACATAGAAGCAGGAAAATGCAATCTGTGCAAACATAGCTGATGAAAACTGATCCTAAGATGACTCAGATGTTGGGTCAAGAATTTTAAAGCAGCTTTATATATATGTTCAAGTACATAAAGGAAAATGTAGTGATAATAAATTAACAGATGTGGAATCTTAACAGAGAAATGTAAATTATAAAAAGAAACCAAATTAAAATTTTAGAACTATAAAGTACAATATCTGATGAAAAACGTTAACTGATGGGCTTAACAAACAATTGGAGACAACAGAAGAAAGGACTAATAATCTTTCACAAATTAATAGAAATTTTCCAGCAGAAAACAGCTGGCAGAATGTCAATATCTGGTAAAACTAATATTTATTTTAATATTAGTTTTGCCTTAAAACATTTCTCTCTCTCTCTCTTTCTTGCTCCACTCATTTCTCTCTTTTTCTTTCTATTTCACAATGATAACTCCAATTTTAATTTAGCACCATAGGGTTGATTCTAGTTTTCTCTTTCCTATATTTGTCACTCCCTTCTCTGATGGTGCAAAATCTAGGTCCCATTTTCTTTAATACCATTACTTATTGGATCAATCCTCTACATATGTTTCAATCATATATGCCCCACACCATCACCACCCTCTCTCTTGTGCAGGTGCCCTCCTCACTCTGCTTAGGCTCTGAAAGCCCATGCCAAACCACTGCCCTCTGTGGACACTCCCCTTAACATTCTCTAGCTTAGCTGCCTCATTGTGTTTCCTCCCCAATCCTTGCAAGTGGAAGACTCAACATTCATTATTAGACCACTTGGATTTATGAAACATGCCAGACTCATTTGTATTTCTGCCCATCCTCAAATTTTCATGCCCTTTGCATGGAATATCCTCTCTGACATGACCAATGGGCAAAGTCCTCTTTTTAAATTTGAGTTTAAATATTTTCTAATCTTCAAAGCCTTCTTCTGTGCCAGAGATGTTTGCAATGCTCCTTTATCCTAGTCTTGATCTTGCATGCCCCTCCACTGCCCAGGTATTTCCAGACCCTTGTGCACCCTGGTGCACTCTGAATTCCTTGCAGGGTGAGCATCATCAACTTCTCACACATCAAAGATGCCTGATGGTGTGGCCACTGAAACCCCTATTGCAGCAGCACCAGGGAGGTGAGAATGGCTGTGTATGGAGAACAATGTGTGCAGTTAATACACCAGCTTCAAGCACGTTTTGGGGCACCTGCATATCTATCTCTCACGCCTTCCGCTCTACTGCGATGGGTCAGATTCCACCCCCTGCCGCTTCATTGCTGGAGGATCCTAAGAAATTCAAGATCATTTTACTCCTTCGTTGTTTTTCAGGCTTTGGACAAAGTCTGCTGCCCACAGTGCAGTTTTTGTCCTATCAGATAACTTGGGAATAGTTCTGTCTTCAGAACTTAAATGAATATGAACCTTTGAAATCCATAAAATAAATAGAATGAAAATTTAGCCCATCAGATTTGGCAGCTTCACAAAACTTACCTAAACCTTCTTGTGCCTCTTGGATTCCAGTTTCCAGCCTCAGGCGGGGAATGAGAGACATGCTGATGTATTTAATACTCATGAGAACCACTCCAACGTTGGAAAGGGAATCCCAAGAGAAAGGTTTCATGAAGAAATAGGAGGTGAGAAGGGACTTCTTTCTGCCCTGAACATAACACGCAGAAGGAGGCTGGTTTTTAGTTTGGGGCTAGTCTGCATTTCTTCATGGAGCAAAGTAAAGAAAGAGGTTTGGGTTGCAGGATTCAGGATTCCCTGAAAGATAAGAGTGAAACACTCCCTCTCCCCACCTAAGCCGCCACCATCTCGGGGCAGCCGCCATCAGATCTCTCTGGGATCGTGAGGGGCCTCTCACCTGGCCTGCCTGATTTGAATGTCTCTCCACTTTGATCAGATAACTTGTCTCTTTCAGGTATCTGGGCTGCTGACCCAATAAAATGGAGCCGCTGTGACCTGCTGTCAGGGCTTTCACAACTGGTCCCGCATGATGACCCTGCCTGACAACCCCAACTTGGCTTCAGCCTTCCTCTTGCTGGATGACTTCAGCAAGTCAGACACTCTCCATGCATCTGCCTTCTTGTTTATAAAACAAAGACAGGATTATTGTGAGAATCAAAGAAAAAATGGATATAAGCATTTGTTGATTGTCAAGTGCTAAAAAAGTTGTTATAGTTATTGTCGTTATTACAAGAACTCAATGAGACATGTTAAAATGAGTTTCTCAGTGGTTTGGATAGTTAAATATTATAAAAATTACTTGAGAGACATGTGGAGCCTCTTTGAGTGGATCATAAAATCAAAAACTGGGAAAGACTGTGGCAGTGATTAAATCTACCACCCCAAACCATGGCTTTATGATGACTATCAGTATCTTAGGGTTAAGTATATGCCTTTATCAGTTCTATGATATATGGAGCCTAAAGGAAGTCCAGGATCTTGCAATCTAATCCCGAAAATTCATAAATGAGGAAATAGAGCCCCCGAACAGCATGGTTTGCTCAATGTTGTACAGCTACCAGAAGTGCAACTAATAATAAAAGTAAAGGACTGTACACTTTCAGTGAAACGCCTTTGCTACATGACCTCACTCCGGCTTCAGAACTGCTCAGGATGGACATTAACTAGCTTACCAGAGTTTCTCGGATACTCATTTTTCAAACCAATCTCTGAAGATAGGCTACAGACATTCTTCAAAAACCAACCAAACAAAATCAAACAAAAACTAGTTAAAGGTTTCTCCCCCCATCCAAAAATGGAGATTTAAATGTTCAGGGAACCCATGTGCTGCTTTTGTCTGTTTTATGATAATGTTGGGGTTTTGCTAAAGATTCCATTTGAAACACAGGGTCTGCTACTGAAAATGCTATGAAAATCATTGATCTAGAAGAAAACAAGTATGTGAAGGGAGCAAGGATAAGACTGCATGCAGGTGGGTTTGTATGTAAGTGTAGAGGGGTGGCGTGTATTCAGATGGGAGCGGGGAAAAGTCAATGCATTCATCAGATATTTTTCAAGTCCCTAACATGTAAATGTGTCAACAACAGGAAGTGCATTTTACAGTTCTCCAGCTACACCAGAAAGTATTTTCTATGCCACTGTCTGTTACTAAAGCTCTTTCATAAGGACTCCTGCCTTTGTCTAGCCAAGTCATCTGCAGAACACACATGGCTCTGTTCTATGAGGACAGGTGGATTTAGCCCTCAGGTAGGAGCTATGAACACAGGTTACTCTGTATGTTCCTAAGGATGTTGCCATTGAAGTGCTCTCATGAGGAAACATATCAGGGAGTCCTTTTATCTTATTTTTTTGATAAGGGCTTTCTCTTGGAAAGAGAAGAGAGAATGCTGTGGATAATTCCAGTCATTGGGGCTCCAACATTTTTTATGTAAGAAAAACTTAACATAGTGTTTTATAAACTGCCTTGTCCCATGACCTACAGTAAAAAATATAGTTTACATTATATTCCAATATGCACACATGCACACAAAAGACATAAAACAGAACCAAATATATTACACAATACTCACTACAGGCAATGCACTCATTCCATTCTATACTTTTTAATTTTGGAACATCTGGAAAGTACCCACTAGATTGACTTTAGCATCCACTAATATAGCTTGTAGTTTTAAAATATTTACTAAAGGGCAACAATCGGAAAGTTGGCAGCTAGAGGACTAATCTCAAAACTGGTTTTGCACTGTGTGTGACAGTAGATTGAGACTATGTCACTGTCCATATCAGTGAAGGGAACTGGTAGAGATTATGGGGGAGCTTTTCACCTCCACTAGCTCCATGTCTCTCTCTGGCATGGCCACTGGTGCTGATGACATGTCGGAACCTGCTGATTTGCCACACATCGACTCCCCAAAGTGTTCCCAGAACAGAGTAACCAGGTTGGAAGGGGACTTCATATCTGGTCTTCTGAGGAGCTGGGTACTTAGGGGAAGAGGTGACTTGGGGCAGTTGAACATGGTTTGAGCATGGACTTCCAAGGACAGGGTCAGGGGAAAGTATGGAGACTCTCGGGAGAGGGACTGGGGTACCCTGTGAAGGTGGGACCTTTTTGCAATCCACCCCTGCCTTCAGGGGCTGAGTGCTCAGGGATGGAGTCAGTGTTGGGAGAGCAGAAGCTGTGAAGAGGTGCTTCCAGGCAGGCTGTGCTGAGCCTAAATGCGTATTTCCTGCCTCTTTTGTGACAGTGATCTATCTACTGATTATTAATATTAGCTGATTGTACACCAAAGTCATTAGGTGTCAAGAGCTGTTCTAAGTGCTTTATATATAAAAATTCATGCAAGCTACACAAGAACCCAGGAGGTAGGATTTATTATTATCATCCTGCTTTACAATTGAGGAAATGGAAGCCTGGAGAGATTAATTGCCCAAGATTGCCAATTCAGGTTTGACCTCATGTGTCGGGCTCAAGAGCTCCCCATTCACCACAGATCCATGTGGATTTTTGCAGGGCAGCCACGTGCCCAGCATGCTGGCTGACACAGGTCAGGGATTGGGTGGACTCGCCATTACCTGTAATTGTTCCCTTACAGCACAAACTATGAAGCAGGGATTGACAAGACGTAAGGTTGCAGAGACAGAGGACGTGCATGATGCCCTGGGCCATCTACATCCTGCCTGAAACCTTGTACTCTAGTCTATAGGTTGGGGTTTTCTAAAACACCGGTTCTGAAGGACAGGATCAAATATGTTTTTAAAATATTAGGGTTAAAAATATTAAATAGGTTCCTGCTATGCAGGTTCAGTCAACACTTGAGGCTGGGGTGATGTATAGCCTACAACATTCCCTTCCAGTATTCTAGGCAGCACTGATGAGAGAACAACTCCTCCAGGCATCAGAAGTTATCCTGAGGTCTGACATGGGGGCAGTGATATGAGGGGCTTGCATTTTAGAAACATCATTCTGGTTTCAGAGTAGAAAAAGGATAGGGTGGGAGGCTGGGTGGAGGTGGAGTGTCATTGCTCGGAAGACCCATTGGGAGGCACATCCACCAATTCTGGGTGAAAAATGCTTAGGTAAATAGAGGATAATCCGTATATGCTGCAATGATGTATGAGGAGCATTTGTGGATGGGAAGGATTGCAACATGTGTTAATTTTCAAATGTAATTATACGTGTTGTGGAAAGGAAACAGCCCAATTAGAGCATCCTAAGGTGAAGATAATTATATTTTGGAGCTTTCATTTTCCTAGAAACAGGGCACATGGATTATGGCCTCTTTCCCCGATATGAACATTGTAAGAAAGTAAAAACGAAAAAGCTATTCCTTGTGGTTGACTTAGAGGCATTCTCTCTGATCCTTCTTCAGGTTGATAAGAAACTAAGAACCAGACCCATTGACTGCATTCTTTAGAAATAGAGGAAAGATTGTATCCCTTGACGATGTCTGTCAGCTTGAAAGAGCTATGAATCACAGCAAAATGGCATTTTATATTTAGTTATTCATTTTCCATTCAAATCCAGGTGACAAATCTTGTGCAAAACAGCTCCGTATGACTCACATCAACTTTTAAAGATGTTGGTAACGAAGTCTGACGAATCGTTATTGACCCAGCTTTGAGGGTGTACACAGTTCATCTCAGCTATTAATAAGATATGCAATCTTCATCTGGTTCAGAACATAATTATAATTATTTTCTCCCTCGTCATGACTCTCATGACAAGAGGGAAGATGTATTCCGGACTTAACAGAACCTCTGTGAGTTATGTCAAAAGAAATGCTTCTGGATTTTACCACATCTAGAAGTCTTGGAATGGATTCTAGATATAAGACAAAAGTGAGGAACACACAAAACTGGGCATGTTACAATAATAATAATTTATTATTAATAGATCAATAATTTACTAATATTAAAATTCATATAATAAAAAGTGCAAAAGGTTGAAGAGATGCTAAACACAGGTGGTTCAGAATCACCACATTGTTGTTTCTTGTGGCGCAAGCCTGGGTTTTTTCTATCAGCCCCTCTGATTTGTTGTGCCAAATCTGACCTTTGTTATTTATTTAGTTCACTCATTTTTTTGAATGGATAGTTATTCAGAAAACATATTAGGTGCTGGAATATGAAGCTGGATAAGGCCTGGTTTCCAGCTGAGAAGGTGCTCACAGCCCCAAGGAGAAGTCCATGATACTCATAATTCATCTTGATTCTGCATAGATTTAGGTAGGCCTGTGCGACCATAGAGAGGAGACTGAGCAATTTTGTGTGTGTGTAGATTCCCCTCAGATTTCAGAGAGGAACAGACATTTGATTTGCAGGACAGCACAGTAATTAAATCACAGAATTGGGAGTTAGTGGCTTGGGCTTGAGTCTTAGGTTAGAAACTTTGGACATGGTGTTTACCTTTCTAGCTCTCACCTTTTTCTTTTGTAAAATGGGACTCATCATCTTTGCAGTAAAGGGAGGCTTAAATGAGCCTATGCATGTGAATGGGCTCACAACAACACATGAAAAACATTTAGTAGTGTGTTTGGAGAGTCATACTGAAGACCTGCTTTCTGAATGAGTACATGAATACTCACTCTGTGTCAGGCATTTGGCGATCTTAGAAACCCCTGCCAAGCATGAGCTGGAGGGGTTGGATGGACTTGAATCTAGACCGTGAGACCGCCACACTGGCAGCAACAGCTGTCTCTCTGGTGTCCATGTGCATATGTATCTTGGTGCAATATGAGAGACGGCTTCTTCAGCTATTTTCTCTTCTGTCCTTGCCTGCTCCCTGCCTCACCTTGTTTGTTTCATCATCAATCTGATCCTTACGTGCATTCAGTGGCAAATAAAAGCAACCCAAGTAATGAGTTTCACCATCAATGGATTTTTTTTTTTAATCTCACGTTAAACTGTCGTGTTGGAAATCATTAAAAACCAGTGCCTACCATGCCATCTCCATGTTTGATGTTGTGACTCATCCTCATGGTCACATGAAGGCTGCTGCATCTCCAGGCCTGCTATCTACATTCTAAACAAGAATAAGAGAGAAAGGCACAGGAGCAAAATGAATGGATGCTGGGCTGAAGTGCATGCTAGCTGGGTCTCTCTTAAAGAGTTCTACCCAGGGACTTCTGATATTCCACAGGGCAGACTGGGCCACATTATCACTACTATCTGTAAAGGAGTCTGAAAAGGAAGGCAAGGAGACAAGGAGTTGTGATGGTTTGGGGGTTGCCCTAACATGGTGTGTGTAATACCTGCCATCCTTGAGGTCCTAATTTAACTATCACTGGCTCCATGAATCC
The DNA here is from genome assembly GCF_009828535.3 of Hylobates moloch. NCBI lineage: Eukaryota > Metazoa > Chordata > Mammalia > Primates > Hylobatidae > Hylobates > Hylobates moloch. Next base: position 114,251,110 of record NW_026652284.1, read on the forward strand.
TCTCTTGACAATTGGCATCATTGGCCTGTTACTCTTGTCCCATGAAAGGCCACAGCATTCACCCTCCATACCCCATTGTTAAGCCTTAAACACTGACATTGATGACAACACTGGTGAGCACATCACTTCACAGTTAACAATGTACTTTCTACCATGACCCCATGACTTCCTATTCAACTCTAACAACCGTTCAGTGAGCCACACAGCTTTTCTGAGGTTCCAAGAAGGAAATAGTCCAATCTCACAAGAAGGATGGTGAGAGAAGTACTAGATTTAGTGCTGGAAGTAAAAACTTTTAGTCCTAGCTTAGGAGTATTTTGGAATAAGGTGGTATCAAATTCCAATGTTGGTTTGGCCACTTATTAGCTATGCTAACCTGGTGTCTTAGTCTGTTTTGTGCTGCTATAACAGAATACCACTGACCGGGTGATTTATAAGGTGCAGAAATGTCTTTCCTTATATTTCTGGAAGCTAGAAAGTGAAAGATTGCAAGACCAGCCTCTTGCAAGGTCCCTTCTTTCTGTGTTGTCCCATTGTGGAAGGCAGAAGGGCAAGAGAGAGAGAAAGGGGACTGAACTCACTTGTATAATGAATCAACTCTCATAATAAAGGCATTAATTCATTCATAAGGGAAGTTAGACAAGAGATCTCAGCCTTGATCTTTTGAACAAGTGAGCAGAAACAAAAATAGCATGATACAGAAGGAAATAAATTAAGGTCAAAAAGCACAGATACTAAGGACTGTGTGATGGAGCTTCATGTGGTTGCTTATAAGGACTGAAATTCTAAGATACAAGTGTTTTGCTCAGCTTACGGCTTACGTGCAATGCCATGCAGCAGATAGGATCCAAGTCTCAGAATACCCAGGGCAAGTGTCTTTCCAACACACTCTTCATAAATAAACCAAATAAGCAGCTAATGTCCAGAGTGTATCTCTTCAGCTTTGTTCAAGAGGAATGATGTAGGCATTTGTTCAGATTTTGTAGCTGGGACCTCAGAATGAGATGAATGGTAAAAGCCATTGCTAAAGCCCCATTCAATGCCCAGATGCTATGTTTCTATGGAACAATTTATTGCTCTTGTTGTTGCTTCCCTTTCTTTTTCTAAAAGTCATTTATTCCTTCATTCATTCCACTATAGATATTTATTATTTATTAAGCACCTGCTGTGCACCAAGCATGCTGCCTCCATCTGGCTCTTTCCTCTCCTCACTCACAGTGTGGCACTGTGGATGACACACTGAATGAGAGGAGCTGCTTCATGAAGCTTTGAGTCTTGTGCAGAAAAAAACTCATCAAGTAACAAACAAATAAACATGTCATAACAAACAGAAGAGAAACATGAGGGAGGAAGCCCACCTTGTGGCATGAGGAAGAAACCAGAGGTGATCCACATGGTTAAGGAGGTTGGGAAAGACCCTACTGATCAGGAGACATTGGGCAGACAGACTGCAGGGCTAGGACAGGAGCTGGGATGAGTGCTCAGGGACCCAGGTAATCCAGAAGCTCCTGAGTGACAAGGGTTACCAGCCAGAATAACACAGTTTCTTGAATTTTCAAACACTAGACTTGTCTGCAATTGAGCAGATGCACACAGGCTATTCAGCATCTGGCAGAATGGAGGAGGGCTTTCAGCAAGGCAGGCAGTTAGCATGGCTCTTTGCCAGGAAAGCCCTGCCTCCTGGTGGATTTTTAGGCAGACTGTGCGGGGATGGGCTGGGGAGGAGGGGCATTTCAGAGCCCCGGAGAAAGGAGGGCATGGTTGGTACAGAAACTGTCTGGGCAGCTCTGGGCACTCCATTCTCTGGCTCGCACAGGATCTTGTTCCAAACCCTCTCATGGCCCTAATCCTAAGCTATTTTGCAATTTACTTCCACATCTATGTCCTTGGATGGAAGAAGTTTCTCGGAATGTTCTGAGTGGAAACTGTCATCCCCGCAACCATTCTCCTCATCTGCATTTCAATAAATACATCATCCCAATAAATTCCCATTGCAATAGAAACTACAAACTAAGACTTTTACATAAACTATCTCCCTTGCTTCTTACAGTAAGGCAATGGCAGAGACAGTGTGCCAATTATTCCCACTTTACAGAGAAGAAATGAAGTTCAGACCTTGCTGTGTGGAAAGCAATGGGAGAGTTGGCATTTGAACTCAGAGCTGACTCCAAATCAGATGTTTTAAGCCCCATGGAAGACCATTTCCTCCTTGAAACAATGTATAGCCCCCAGGAACACCATGTCTTGTGATACTTACTAGTAGTAACATCAGCAGCAGTAGTAGTAGTACTACCAGCAGCAGCAATAGTAGTAACCGTATTCATAGTAGCAGTTGCGATAGTGGTAGCAGTGGCAGCAGTGGTAGCAGGAGTAATAGTAGTCACATCAGCAGTAGTAACAATAGCAGCAATAGTAGTAACACTTTCTGAGCACTGCCTACGAGTCAGGCGCTGCTTTATGTGATTTCTGTGAGTCAGCTCATTTAATTTTAGAACAATACTAAGAGGCAGGTAGTACTGATGTCTCCCTTTTCCCTGCACTGAGAATCACAGAAGGTGAGTAGCTGGTCTGAAGTCACACAGCTGGTAGGTAGCCATGTGGATTTTCTGCCTCCACCTGGCCCTTCCTCTCCCCACTCTGCCTCTTTCTAGGTTTTCAAGTGGAATGTCTTCATGTCATAGATTAGAAGGTGGGTGATCACAAGGGGCAAACATGGCTATGAGGAGACTCAGGTAGACCCCTGTCAAGATTCCAGTTCTACTGTTTACTCAACCAAGGACTTTGCCTTTCTGTCCTCAGTTTCCCCTTACATAGATTGGGGAAGGGAATAGAGTCCAACTAAGCAGGTTGTGTCAAGAGGACAGAGGCATTCAGCATGTAGTTGGCTGGTGCAGGACTGGCCCTGCATGCCTTGCAGCTCGCATGAAGAGGCGTTGGAGAAGTCCAACCCAGGTCCCGTCCAACATTCCAACAGCCCAGTCAGTGCATTGCTGACAACCATGCATTAGCCTCAGTCTGCAGGCATTAGTGGAAGGAGCTCATTTGTCCTGCAGCAGCCCATCCTAATGTGAATCTCCTAGAGGGCTCTAAAAGGAAAATAAAATCTCATGACCCCAAACTGGCTATGC
>NW_026652284.1:114254637-114299431 GCF_009828535.3 Hylobates moloch
GATGTTTCTCTTTTTCCTAGGCACATCCTCAACCTTGACAAAATAAACCTCTAAATTGATTGAGACCCGTCTCAGACACTTTTTATTTCACAACACAAAACAGACAATCCCTGCTCTATGTGTGGCAACACCCTTGAGCATGCATTCCTGTCCACTTTCTCAGGGTGGAGCTCTGCAGGCCTGCCAGCTCTGCCCACCATACAGGGTCCTCTTTCCTGAAGAGAACCCAGCCTTTCTGGCTCTTCCTTGGCACCTGTGTTCTGGCCACTTTTTCTCCAAATCTTCCTGCTTCTTTGCCCTGCATTCCTTCCACAGAGACCCCATCCCGCATCCAGAGGAAATTTCTGGGGCCCTTGCTTCACCTGGCATGATCCCAGCTCCTCACCATTGTCTAAGCTATGCCCCCTGCTAGTGTGTCCTCCCTCCTGCACCTGGGGCCATTCACTCCTGCACCGTCCAAGCACCGAGGGACAGCTTGGCAAGGAAACAGGCAGGTAACCAGGTCATGCAAGTCTAATTCATACTCCAGGGAGAGAAGTGAACAGAGCCTGTCCTGACGATGCCAGAAGAGGAGCTCCTTATGAATCCTGGGAGGAGGAGATGGGAAGTCCAGGAAGGCTTCCTGGGGGAGGTACCATCTATCTGCATTAGAACTGTTGAGAGGGCCTTTGCTTGGTGAAAATGGGGCAGGAGTCTAAGCAGAGGGAACAGTGTAAGCAAAGTCATGGACGAGAGAACAGCTGGTATGTAGGGGAAGCACTCACTATCTGCAGCTTGTTGTGTGTGTGAGAGAGAGATTGGAGCCATAGGCCAACCTCTGTGCCAGGGGAAAAAGCTGACTTTACTTTGGAGTGTTGGATGGGTTCTAGAAAAGAACGCGCCACAGTCTTTTGGAAGTACTACTACTCATCCTTCAAACCTGCAATTCAATCTCCACTTCTCTGAAGAGCCACCCGTGCTCCTCTCTCATGAGCAGTAGGGGAAACGTGGTCCCAGGAAGCAGACAGCCGAGTCAAAGGCCAGGCACTGCCATGTCTTCACTGTGTGACCAGCAAGTTACCCAGCCTCTCTGTGCCTCAATTTTCTCATCTATTAATTGGAGGATATTTTAATCCACTTCACAGGGTTTTTTTTTTAATAATTAAATGGGATGCGAAGTACATTCAATAAAAATTGTTCTTTTCCCCACTAGGATGGAAGATCCGTGAGGTCAAGAACTATGTTTTGTGCACTGCTGCATCTGTGCTGCTTAAAGGAACATGTGCCATATTGATGTTTGATGAATAAACAAAGGAATGCAATACAAGATGACATAACATAGTGTGAAGGGATGTATTGCTCTTAGCAATTTGTTTGTCTTCCCACCTGGCCTCTGCCCTCCAGGATAAAGGTCTTTTTCACTGGCGTCTGAATCCCAGTCCTTAGGCTGTGCCTGGGACACAGAGGATCCTCACGCAGCCTTTGAAAATTGAATGAATGAATGAATGAATGAATGAACATGTAGCTGAAAGGAGTCCATAAATCAAGGTGAGTATTGGCAGAATGAAGGTAGGATGCTGCACAGCCTAGGCCTGATGAACTCCTTTGGTGGTCTTGTTTCAGGAGCTTCTCTTGGCAGTTCTGAGAGTCTGGTGATGGGGAAGTTGCCAGCCTCAACCTCAGTCTGTGGCTCCATAAGCACATGCTGTGGATTGGAGGCTGAGTCCTCATTTAGACCTTCAGGATGCTCGAACTGTCACGTGAGATTTGTCCAGCCCTGGTATTGCCAATTTACACCTTTCAGCTGCCCTTGACCACCTCCTCTGCAGGAGCTCGAACTTGCCGGAGTCTTATTACTCTATTCAGAGGCTCCCTTTCTGCCAGCACTCGCAGGTCTCTTCTGCATCACTCATGGCTATTGCCTAACAGCTGCAGATGCAGCTTCCCATTCACATTCACCAAAAGCTGTGTAGGTGGGAGGTGAGACCCTGGAAACAGAATTCTAAGGCCCAATTGTGCAAGACCAGAGCAGTGGAGAGAACACTCAGGCAGGCATAGGATGCAGATTGATGCCTCCCTGCACTGATCATTTCTGAAGAAAGAATGGGAAGATCATTATAGCTTTATTGGGGCTTTTTATTCCCTATATGTATGTATGTATGTATGTATGTATGTATGTATGTACGTACGTATGTCTTTCCCCAGCATCTTCAAGCACCAGGTACTTCCAGACAGAAATATGGATTCTGAGATGCAAGTGCATTGCCCACCCCACCTACCCTATGTTGCCCGGTTGATTGTCCCCAGTTAAGGAAGAAACTCTTGTCCCCAACACTTGCTCCCCATGCCAGGCTTTGTCTCAGCCTTCCTCTCTTCTGGGCTTCTTTCTCGAACTCTCCACCCTGGCTCTCTCTGCTTCCCAACAATCTTTCCCAGTGTTTCCACATCCTTTTTCTTTCTCCCCTCTCTGTGCATTTCTCTCTTCTGACACTCTCTGGATCCTATTTCATTCTTTGTGTATCTCATCTTCTCTTCCTCAGTTCTCCTATTGTCATACTACTCTTTCTCTGCTTCTGTCTTTTCTCTCCTTTCCCATTCTCTGCATCTCCCTTTGGTATCTGGATTCTTTATCTCATTCATTTGCTCATCTTAGATTCATGGAACACATGCTTAGTTAGCGCACATTGTGGGTCATGCACTCTGGCAGGCTGTAGGGATGTAGTGGGGACTTTATAAATAGCAGAAAAGGCAGTCACTGATCTAAACTTAGCACCCTTCTCCCCTCCTCACAGCTCAAGACACTCGCTGTCTTTGGTCTGTGTGGAATAATGTAAAAAGCATGAACCTCAGTCATACGAGTCTGAATTTGAACTCTGGCTCCCTTGCTCACAAATGGTAATATAGGGCGAAGCTCTGGATCCCACTGAACTCTCCTCTCCTCAACTTTGTGTGTAAAGTGGTTGGTTATTGTGACTGCTTAATAGATTTAAATAAAGGGAAACCTTCATCTCCACTTTCAGTCAGCAAACAGAGTGTCTGCATTATGACAGGCACTAAACATTATTAATAAGACAAAGTTATATTTTTCTTCCCAGCATCTTACACTCTAATGGAGAAGAGATATTGTATATAAATGACGCTGTAATCCAAGTATAATTTGTGTCCACATGTGGTTCAGACCCTGCATAAAATCACATTTAAAGAAGCCCAGTCCAGCCACAAAATGTCATTTTCAGAAAGCAATTCCAAACTTCTCTTGAGTCTTTTGAGGAACTTGGACAATGATACAATTTGTAATCCACATCAGCCTTTCACCGTCTTCTTCCTTGAGTCTTTGCTCCTTCAGATTCTGCCTCTACTCAGAAATGTGTCACGTGCCACCGCCCCAGCATCTCCTTCCAGCTTCCAGGCCACCTGGCTTAGCCCTCCCCCCCTCGTCCTCTTCTTCTGCCCATCCTCTTTAGTATATAAATTGACTTTGCCTCTTTGGCTGAGGTCTTGTCCCTTTCCTCTCGTCTCTCATGTTGGGATATTCTTTTTCTGCTCTTCTGACAAGACATGAAAATCATCTTGTAACCACTCTAGCCAGTACTTGCCTTGCATTGAGTACAATGGTAAAATCAGGGTTGCATGTATTGGTAAATCCTACCCCTGTTATAATGTTAATGCAACCCACATGTTGATAATTACTCCTAACAGTTAATAACTATCAAGAATATGTTGTCTTCATGTACACTGTCCTTCAAAACTCAGAAAACGTTACTGAAAGTGTGAGTGCTGAGTTGCCTGCATTTAGCTCCTCCTCCTCTTTGCCAGGGCCTAATGAACACATCCAAACTGCAGAAGAAGATGCATGGACACATCTTCTTACATCGTGCATAGAGGTGATTCTTCTCTCTCTGCCACTGAGGATGAACAATAAACAACCAGCCTCAGCTGCAAAGGGAAGCAGTGCTGAGGGCAAAATGAACATTGACAAGAAGGCCAAAAATCATGATGAAATGGGCAGCAATTGGTCACCCCACGCCTGGGCTCACACTTCCTCCTGATTTCCTGCTCAGAACTGTGCTTGTTTCTCAGGTCACTTTAACTCAGAAACCCACTGACATGTTCAAAGCTCTCAGATTTAGGGTGATGGTTTAGGGTAATGGTTTTCTTTTTTCAATCCTCTAAGACATCTGAGTAACTTTCTTCTTGACAAAGTGTCACTTCCATATTTCCAGCACTAAATATGTGAGATTTTAAAGATAAAACCAGAACAAAATATTGACAAGAAAGAAGCAGTTTCTATTCCCAGGTTTCTTCAGGGTCTTTCTGTTTGGAAGCAGCTGTGTAGAAGGGCCAGGCTGGCTGCTAACTTCATCACACTGGTTTCAGAGCACTGACCTCACTGTTGACTTTGGAACATGTTCTAGGCTCTGCATAGAAAAGAGAGTCTCCACCAAGTAACTCCGTGGGATTAAAAGCAACTACAAGCAATAGTTTCCTTTGAAGCTCAGCTCTGGAGAGAACCCATTCATTTCATAATCAAATTAGATCAGAGGGTGAGAAGGCAGCTCAGCAGAAGGTCCTCATGAGATCTGCCAGCCCTTGGATCTGAGGAGTAACTGAGGAAGAGTTGGTCTTAAAAGAAGAGGCATCAGCCGGGTGCGGCAGCTCACTCCTGTAATCCCAGCACTTTGGGAAGCTGAGGCAGGTGGATCACCTGAGGTCAGGAGTTCCAGACCAGCCTGGCTAACATGGTGAAACCCCATCTCTACTAAAAATACAAAAATTAGCTGAGAGTGGTAGTGGGTGCCTGTAATCCCAGCTACTCGGGAGGCTGAGGCAGGAGAATTGCTTGAACCCAGGAGGCGGAGTTTGCAGTGAGCCACGATGGCACCATTGCACTCCAGCCTGGGAGACAAGAACGAGACTTCATCTAAAAAAAAAAAAAAAAAAAAGAAGAGGCATCATCTTTAGCAAACTAACACAGTAACAGAAAACCAACTACGACATTATCTTACTTACAACTAGGAGCTAAATGATGAGAAGTCATGGACACAAAGAGAGGAACAACAGACACTGGGGCCTACTTGACAATGGAGGGTGGGAGGAGGGAGATCAGAAAACTTAACTATTGGGTACTAGGCTTAGTGCCTTGGTGATGAAATAATCTGTACAACACACCCCTATGACATGAATTTACCTATCTAACAAAAATTCATATGTACCCCTGAACCTAAAAGTTAAAAAAAAAATTAAAGTTAAAAAAATTAAAAATAAAATTAAAAAAAAAAAGAAAAGAAGAGCAACAATCAAGGTACACATTTGGTTCTAGGGCCAAGCTACTGCATTGGAGAGGACTGGGGAGTTCAGCTGAGGTCTGTCATTGAGACTGTCTGTAGACCCCCAGCCAGGCCCCATGTCTTCCAGCCTGAGTTTGAGGTGAGAGGGCTATTGCCTCAAGGCTCTCTGAGACACTGGAAGCTCAGAGCTGCTGTGCCTTAGGATGTGGGGGTGCAGTGGTGGGATGGAGAGAGGCCCTGCCTTGAGCAGAGCGCACATGGGAGCTGTGTGTTGCAGCATGGCAAGGCCAAAGCTGCCAGTTAGTTATGAAAGAACATTCCTCACCGCTTGTGGGCAGGTTTCAGCAACGGGATCCCAGACATCAGGAAACCAGAGCCCCAGGAGGAGAGGCCATGTTGAGTCCCATGAGTCTGAGCAGGCAGGTAATCTTGCCCCTCATCAGGCTCCCAGAAATGGGTGGGCATCCCTGGTCATGGGAGAGGCTAAAAGCCTTTACTGGATGGTCTCCTTCATTCCCCGGCTGGAAAAATCTCAGGGTTAGCTCAGATTAAAAATGCAAAGACATGTTGTCCTTTATAATAGAAATGTTAGGCTGGGTGCAGTGGCTCACGCCTGTAATCCCAGCACTTTGGGAGAACAAGGCAGGCAGATCACGAGGTCAGGAGACTGAGACCATCCTGGCCAACATGGTGAAACCTTGCCTCTTCTAAAAATATAAAAATTAGCTGGGCGTGGTGGCATGTGCCTGTAATCCCAGCTACTCTGGAGGCTGAGGCAGGAGAATCGCTTGAACCAGGGAATCGGAAGCTGCAGTGAGCCCAGATCGCACTACTGCACTCCAGCCTGGCAACAGAGTGAGACTCTGTCAAAATAAAAAAAATAAAAAAATAAAAAGAAAAGAAAAGAAAAAGAGAAATGTTAGGCGCCATTGATTGTGTTTGTTTATTTATTTATTTATTTTTTCTGTTTAGACCCCTGTTTCCCAATGGAAACCGGTCGACTTCCTGACTTTAGCCACCCAGATCCTGCCCTTTCCGAGCATAGGAGACAGAAAAAAAATGCAGGTTCTCGGCAGTATCATGTCCCTTGAAAAGTGACGGATGCAAGCAGGGAAGCAAACTTTTCTATGAAAAATGATACATAGATTCTGGGAAATAAATGGTCTTTTTACAGGGATCATGTGCTATAAAATTACAGGCATGGGATATACAGAAGGCATCTTTTCTACTACCATTGCAGGAAGCCCAACTGAGAGTGAAGTCAACAAAGAGGAAAGCGCTGCTGGAGACATAGAGACCAGGGATCCACTAGACCCGATGTGCCTGTAGCCAGTTTCCACCTTGGATTTCCTTCTATTTTAAGCCTACATTTTCTTCCCTCCCTCCCTTTCTTCCTTCTTAATTTACTTTTAGTTGAGTTATTTTGAAAGATTTCCATTTAACCAAGAAATTAGTGCTTGGAAGTGACAAGCCCTATAAAACAGGCTCACCTGGGTCAAAGCGAGGTGTAAGGTGTGAGGAGTCCCCTATTGCATCTGGGAAGCTGGCAATCCCTGGTTTGCAGTAGTAACAAAACAGTCTGTTAAGCTGTTACAATACATATCTAAAGCCTCAGTCCCTGATCCTTCTGAGAGGAGGAGTTGGTAGTCACTACCAGGACATTAAGAAGTAGACTCCTATGGCTTTAACTATTGCACACTCCATCCAAGCCAGTTATTTTTAAAGAAGGAAGGAAATGGTGGCATTTTGTTTAGAGGCATTTTCTGCCTCTGGGCAGCTGTTCAAGATCACGGAGAGTCAGATTTATGGGGCCTGTAAATTTGCAAAAGCTCTGTTCCTTACCCCAATAAAGCTAGTGAAGTTGGAAAATATAACTAGAAATAAGATCGTGGCCCAGAAGGAGTTGGAAAATTGGGAAAGCCTGACCCCTCATATTCCTCCGAGATATTCTCTCTGTACACTCTGTTTTACAGCCTGGAGGCAGAGTACAAGGAACAGATCAGCCTCCCTACTGAGCCAGCCACCCAAATGGAGGCCATTTAGCTGAAGAATACGGGAAAGGGCAGAGCTTTAAGATCCATTAATAAGTAACAAAACCTATGGCCGGGCATGGTGGCTCACGCCTGTAATCCCAGCACTTTGGGAGGTCAAGGCGGGTGGATCACGAGGTCAAGAGATCGAGACCATCCTGGCCAACATGGTGAAACCCTGTCTCTACTAAAAATACAAAAATTAGCCAGGCGTGGTAGTGGGTGCCTGTAATCCCAGCTACTCGGGAGGCTGAGGCAGGAGAATTGCTTGAAACCCGGGAGGCAGAGGTTGCAGTGAGCCTAGATAGTGCCACTGCACTCCAGTCTGGTGACAGAACGAGACTCTATCTCAAAAAAAAAAAAAAAAAAAAAAGTAACGAAAACTTCAAGGGAGTATCCAGATTCGTGCACTCTGACTCAAAAAGCTCTTGTCTTGGTTACTGGCCAGTGGTGTTTTCAGAAATTGCATCAAGTAACAGATGACTGAGATGTTAGGGGATTTTGTGTGGCAGGAGGAACTTCAATCCTGGTAAATGCAGGATGGTGGTTACACAACTCCCCAGGCCTCTGAGACAACAGGAAGCGGGCTGCCAAGTGACTGCAGGCCGGGGAGGGGAATCCTTCCAGTGCTTGTCTCAAATGTGGCATAGGGAGCAGTGGACAAAAGCAAGCTGTTTAAAGAGCAGAATTGGATGGGCCAGGTTGACTGATCAGGAAACTTCTTGACTTGCCAAAACAATTGAATCTGACTCTGCTGCCCGACATGATGGCTGTGCAAACATAAGCCATTTCCCCCTCCCCATTTATCCAAAGGTGGAGACAACTTTGATCTTTTTCTTTCTTGTTTTTCCTCTACTATTGTATACTGGGTGTCAAGACTAGTTAAAATTATGATTCATCTCATAGGTCGATCGACCATGAAAAATACACTGGAAGATAACTAAGAAGAATTTAATCAGAAAAATGTGAATTTGGACCTGAATGTAGTAACTGAAAACATCTTGGAGTTGTCTCTCTTTGAGGAAGGAGTGGGTACATTTTCATTTATATATGGGATAGTTCTCTTTTTTAAGAAAGGAATATTTCTGGAATTTATGAAAATAAGGGTTCAGGAATGCACAGGGCAGCGAAGGGGTGGAATGTAGTGGTGAGAGCACATCTGTTTTCTTTGGGTCTGCTAATTCCCCCCCCCATTTCTATGTGTTCACACTGGGATTGTTCATCATGATGGACCATCCCAATGTAATTGTCCACCATCATTAGTTACAAGGTGTTTCAGTTATCCATTGCTGTGTAACAGATGACACCAAAACTTAGTGGCTTAAAACAACAACACATCACATCCCATGATTTGTGGGTTGGCTGGGTTTAGCTTGGCCCTGCTGCTGTTTTGTGCGATTGTTGTGGTACATTCTGCAGGTAACACATGTGGGGCTGGAATATGTCCAGGATGGCCCTGAAAGACTGAAAATGAAAGCTGCAAGGTCTCTGACGACATAATCTCGAAAGTTTTACAGTGCCACTTCCACCACATTCTATTGGTCAAAATGAATCAAAAGGCCAGCTCAGATTCAAGGGGAGAAATATAGACTGTGCCTCCCTCTTAATGAGAGGAGCAGTATGCATAGACAAGGATGAGAGAATGTTGGTAGATCTCTTTGCTGATGATGTATTACACTTCACCCTGGCTACAAATATTTATGTCTCTCATGTGTAGGAAATACTCTCAGACCCTCGCAAGATCCCTGAAGTCTCATCTAATCATGGCATAAGGCTGCTCCAAGTCCAAAATCTCATCATGTAATGAGGTCTATGTGCAGATTAAACTTCTTAGGTGTGATTCCTTGAATGTAACTCCTTGGGTGCAACACCACTTGATCCAGTGGCCTGGGCACTAAAAAAAAATCATCCTCTACATAAACACTCAATATGCAATGTTAAGGCAGGACCAAAGAGCTGCATTTGATACTTGTGTTTAAGAATGGGAAAGGAGGAAGAATGGGAAGCACAAAGCCGTCATTAGCCACTCTGAAATTTAACCAGGCATATGTAAATTGTACCCCAAGCTTAGTAGCTTAAAAGAGAAAACTATAAGAATTTATTCTTTGTTGATGATTCTATACATTGGCTGGGTTCTGCTGGATGGTTCGGCTCCATAAGCTGTTGGCAGGTATCACGCAGATAGCTGCAGGACTAGCCTCATGAGCGTGTGACCAGGGCATTTTAAGGGACCTGCACTTAAAGGACCTCAAGATTGAGGTTTAAAGCTTTGTGGTCACGATCTTAAAATAGTGGTCACATTTATCTTTGAATTTGTGTTTTGTAAATAATGGGACAACTGAGGGCTTGGAATATGTGACCCTGTTTCCCACTATATCGCTCCTGTCTCCCCACCACATCCCCAGATGAGATTTTCAGCCACCTTCTCCATGTACCTTGATATCCTGGGCTCCACCTGGCATTCCTCTCTTGGCTTCTGCCCCATGACCACTGTTGCCCTCCACCTGGGATGGTGACCAGGTTGGGTCAGCAAGGGGAAAGTCTGTGTTCTGCCACCACCCTCTACTCTTTGGTGTTGGAAGGATCCAGGCACAGGGTGTTGGGAGGGTCTAGGTCAGACATCCATGTCCCATGGCTTCTTGGGGTGGGTCATGGGAGTGGCCATTCCTGCCTTGGCTGGCAGCACCACAGCACCATTTGGTGGGTGACTCAGCACTTGGGAGCCTCTTACCCATCCCTGACTCTCACGTCCTGGCATGGAGGTTGCAATACCCTTGAGAATTGCTTGTTTGCTATGGTTGGGGTGGCAGGTTATGGGATGAAACCCTCATCCCAGTCCTGGCCACCATTCCAATAGTTTGTGGAAGGAGGATCCCAGTGGCCATCAGGCTTGATCCCAGGTTGCAGGGCAGGAACCCCAGAGACCTGTGAGAGTCTGCACCTGCCCCATGATTGTCCTAAGGAGGCCCTCCCTTGGTGTTCTCTGTGCCGGGGGATCCCACTCCCAAGTTTTCTTCTGGTCCTCTGGAGGCACTATCCAGAGATGAGTCACAAGACACAAATTGTGAAATTTCAGTGATTCTGCATGTGAGTTAAGTGCTCTGATGTTTGTACTTAAAAGTAGAATTAAAAATGAATGGTAAAATTCATGCTAATAATTTTGTATCTTAATGTTCTTTACTTTAAACAATATTAAATTGCAATTTTTTTAAAAAGTCACAAGTGGAGAGATAAACCATGAACTAAAGGGGACAACTTGTATATTTTAATACATTTAATGGTGCTTTTTTCTGCTTTTTGTACAAAAGACTCCATATTTTTATTTTTCAGTGGGTCCCAGGAATTCTGTAAGCAGTCCTGTGTGGATGCAGTTAACTGGGAGCTTGGCTAGTGTTGGAACATCCAACACAGCTTCACTCCCAGGTCTGTGGGCTCAGCAAAGAGGCTGAAATGGCTGGGACTCCCTGTGTCTCTCTCTTGTGTGATCTGTCACCATTGAGCCGTCTAGCTCAAGCTTCTTTATGTGGTGGCTTGCTCCCAAGAAGATGAAAATGAAGGTAAGTAAGGGAGCTCTAAAAACTCAGGACTAAGAGTCTTACATTGTCACTTCCACTGCATTTATGGGTCAAACTATATCACAGAGACATCCCTGATTGAAGGGAGAGGTCACAGATATACTTCTTGATGGGAGAAGTGGCATGTGCAACCAGGGTAGAGAGGGATTATAGTCAGCCTTGTTGCAGACAATCAACCACAGAAGACCAAGCAAGTTACTGGCCGCTGAAGTTAGGTTAATCGTCATGCCCTCTCCCTTCAGTAGCAGTCAGAAAGTGGTCCCCAGATGGACACATGCCTCAAGAACATCTATTCAATTCACAGCATCTAGCATTTATACTCTGGAAGAGGAGTTTCTTTTTCTTTCAGATTGCAGTTGTACGGATTTAGACTTGAAATGATCAGTAGTCATTTTTCCTTTGAGGTAGAAAAGCCTGATCATCAAATGAAGCAACAGTGTCCTGCCATCATCTTTGGAAGACCTGGAGCATTTATGCATACGGCCAGCATGACCCTTAGCTTCCCACTGTGTGAGTCAACACTATTTTTTGTGCTTCAGCCATCTTGAATTTGATCTCTGTCATATCCTCAAAATATTTAGTAATACAATGAGGAACTATAGACAGGCTATGCACATTGTTTTACATCATCCTTTCAATAACATTATCCTGTTGCTTAAGCCAAAAGCCTAAGAAACACGTCCCTTTCTTTCCCTGCCTTTTCAGACTTTAAATCTAATCTATTAACATTTCTTTTTGACTCTATTCCATTCTAAAGCCTAAATTCATCTACTGCTGATCATCCTTTCTCCGTAATTTAAGCCAACATCATCCTTCTTCCTATAACAGAATCCTAACAAACCCTCCTGCTTCCACTCTTGTCTCCTTATAATGAATCATCATGCAGCATAGTAATTTCTAAAATAAAATGAAATCATAACACTCCACTAATTACAATCCTCCTATGGCTTTCTATTGTGCTTAGGTTAAAATCTAAACAGTTTAATGGCATTTACAAATCCATTATGTCCTGCTGCCTGTTTATCCCTCCAAATAAACCTTGGACCCACCTCAGCTCATGTTCTCTGCACACTAAACACATTGTCAGGCTCTTCCATGAACCCTTGTGACTTTTCCGTGTACAGGTTTCTCCTTCTCACTTCTCACCCATGATTTCCATATGTCTTCTCCTATTCACCCTTTAGGACCCAGATCAAATGTTTCCTTTTCACAGAGTCTCTCCTAGAAGCCTCTCTATCTGTCTAAAAGAGCTTCCTCTCATTCACCCTCAATCACATTGTAAGACAGAGATAATTTCTGTGGTAGCACTTGTCATTCTGTGACATTATTTTATTTTTAAAATTTTGGTTTGTCTACTATCTGAGTTTTTCTATTAAAATATAAGCTCCTTGAGGGCAGGCACTACTTTCAGTGCCTAGCACAGTTTTCTAGATATTCAACAAAAAGTAGCAACAATGAAAACCAATCAAACAGAAATCCACACTATGAGGCACATGTTGTAATCCTCATTTTACAGATTTAAATTCTAAGGCTCAGAGAAGTCAAATGACATGTCTAAGTTCACATATCTAGGAAGAGGTGAAGCTAGTATTCAAGTCAAACTTTGCCTGCCTCCAAAACCCAAGCCCTTGCTGCTTTTGTGTGCCCTTTTTATAAAGATGATCTACTCACGGGTTATATTTGAAGGTCTTGTAGATCAAGAATCATCCACAGTGGGACGCTGAAGCTATGAGACAATCAGATGGTGCCTTGGCTCCTCTCACTATGTTCTTACTACCAAGCATAGATTCAAATAATTCTCAAGCATGGCTGTCAAGGTAAAAGGTAGCAAATAGTGACACACAGCCTCCAGGTGAGTCCAAAGGGTTTCTTCTTGACTCTGGTGAAAGTATTCAGGAGCTGGCGTCACATTTAAGAGTTTTGTTTTACCATTAAATAAGTCACTTTCTTCTCTCCATTTGGAAAGAGGGAGGGAGCTCCCCTTGAAAGCTTGGAGTAATTGACTTAGTTTGTGCTAAGATGTTCTTTCTTCATTTACCTCACCTTCTACAGGTCTTGCTCCACCTGTTTGCTAAGGTTTCTGCTCTAATGACCTCCTCAGGGCAGCCTACACCCACCACCCTATGCACTTCTGTGTCCTGAGCCTGCTCCTTTGCCTCACTGCACCAATCATTACCTGCCATATTTTCTACATATGTGTCTGTGTCTGTGTCTTCCAGGACAATGTAAGCTCCCTGGCATTGGGGACTTTATTTTATTTACCTACGCATACCCAGGGCCTAGAAAGATGTCGGTGTATAGTAGAAATTCAATAATATTTGTTGAATGAGTGGATAAATACATAAGTGAATCCTTTCAAGTACGGATTTAGAGTGTGTTAAGGAAGACCCTCTCTGCTCAAAAGGAACGGGAAGGAGCTGCCCTTTCTTGAATTTCCCTGATGTCTAGGGCTCTTTCTCCTAAGAAACTCACTTGTCCTTCCCACACTGCAGTTAGAGAGCTATAATCATGCCCATTGGTCTGATGAGAAAGCTCAAGTGTTGGAGAGGTTAGGTGACATGTGCATGATACATAGCTGGAAAATGGTGCGGCTGGGATTACATTCTGTTCTGTCCTACTTGAAAGGCCATGCTCTTTCAGCTAAGGAATATTACACAAGGCTAGGAGTAGGGAGACTAATATTAATTACAATATTGAAATAGAATTGTAGTAATTTAAAAGTATGAAAAATGTCCTACTCCCATTCTCTATTATGCATTTGACATTTTCCTTTCAAAGTAGAATGAAATTTTATAGCTCTGGATGATAAGACTTTTAAAAATAATATGGCTCAAAAGGTTTTTTCTTTGTCCTTTTGGTTATTTCACCATTTTCTTTGCAGTAGCATTTTTATTTCTAGAATCTTTCTTAGCAGAATGAATTCCCCTGGTATGTAAAATTTATTTAACTTAGAATTTTAGTTAGATAATTTGGAAAGCTGAACTCATCAATTGAGTCATAAATCTTGGACTATCGTAAGACAAGCCCTCCAAACACATAACCCTCAGGACCCTGACCCTGCCTCATGTCATAGTAAGGAGAGAAAGCAGTTATTAGGGGGTCACTGTAGAACACGTTGTAGTACAGATGCTCTTTGACTTATGATGAGGCTACCTCCCGATAAACCCATCATACGCAGAAAATATCATAAGTTGAAAATGCATTTAATATACCTAACCTACTGAATATTAGCCTACCTCAAACATGCTCCAAACACTTACCTTACCCTACAGTTGGGCAAAATCATCTAACACAAGGTTTATTTTATAATAGGGTGTGGAATATCTCATGTAATTTATTGAATACTGACAGTGAAGAACAGAATGGTTGTATGGGTACTATCAACTAAAATCACAATATAAACTTGGAAAGGAGACTTTATTTCTTATAAATGGTTTCAGCCTGCAGGGTGGCCATCTGACAGGCTGAGAAGTGCAGTCTTTGGCCAAAGCCATTAGTAGATCTTCAAAGTAGGGAAGGATGAGATGGGAATCTATGTTGCACAGGTTAGCCAAGTGTACACATTCAACAGGTTACAGGAGGAGCTATGAACATTCATGAAGACGGAAGAGTATTCTGTTTATGTGTACAGAGCAAACATGTATGTTACCTGCAGCCCATGTTCACATTGGCATGGAGACTTAATATTTAAATGTATCACAATTGGGCCCTATATGTCAAAAGGTGAACTGGGGACACAAAGGCACTCCGTGCACAGCCTCTGTAAATGAGTCAGAATCAGTCCATAGTCAGTGATCTTTTTTTCAGGTGGAAGTTACTGAAATCAATCTCTTGTTCAATTGAAGCTGTGGTTATGGCTTGTGGAGCAGGGAGTAAGTCAGTGTCTGGCAGTAGATGAGCTGCAATTGTTTTCATGTTGCTTATTTTGAGGCCAGTGCTTGTTTAGCTGCTAGAGAAAAAGAAAAATCTTGTGGCAGTTAGAAAATAGTTTATCCTTTCATTGTTGGGTGTGATATGGCTTGGCTGTGTGTCCCCATCCAAATGTCATCTTGGATTATAATCCCTATAATCCCCACGTGTTGAGGGAGGAACCCAGTTGGGGGTGATTGGATCAAGGGAGCAGTTTCCCCCATGCAGTTCTCATGATAGTGAGTGAGTTCTCACAAGATCTGATGGTTTTATAAGGGGCTCTTTCCTCTTTGCTCCTCACTCTTCTCTCTCCTGCTGCCTTGTGAAGAAGGTGACTTCTTTCCCTTCTGCCATGATTGTAAGTTTCCT
Source organism: Hylobates moloch (assembly GCF_009828535.3). Classification (NCBI taxonomy): domain Eukaryota; kingdom Metazoa; phylum Chordata; class Mammalia; order Primates; family Hylobatidae; genus Hylobates; species Hylobates moloch. Next base: position 114,269,788 of record NW_026652284.1, read on the forward strand.
GAGGCCTCCCCAGCCACACAGAACTGTGAGTCAATTAAACCTCTTTGCTTTGTAAATTACCCAGTCTCTGATGGTATCTTTATAGCAGTGTGAAAATGGACTAAAACAGGGTATGTGACTTAATCCTTATGTGGCATGGTCTTAGGTTCTATTTATAATTTGATATCTTATTGCCATAAAGAGTTTATTCCATCAATCTTACAATCTCCATTTTAACCTTGATGCTGGTTACTTATGTCTATACCGTAAAAGGGAGGGAGTGTAATGAAGTGTGTCTCTGACATTCCATCCTGTCATGGTTTGGAATCCAGTTTTTAATTAAGTTTTCTCTGAGGTCCCCTGGGTCAAGAGAAGGTCAGGTAGGGGACTTAGATTTTATTTTTGGTGCTAAGTGCTCATCATTAACATACAGAGCTAAATGCACACTGGGCCTGAAGAATGTTTGAAGCATTAAACTAAAATTAATTGCTGGCTGATAGGGAAGCTATAACAACAGGATCATCAATTTCTCTCTCTTCTGATGAAGGGAACAGAAGAGAGGCTGGAACAGCATTCCCCAACCTTTTTGGCACCAGGGATCAGTTTCATGGAAGACAATTTTTCCATGGACCCCAGTTTGGAATGCTTCCATGGAGGGGATGGTTTTGGGATGCTTGAAGCACATTACATTTATTGTGCACTTCATTTCTATTATTATTACATTGTAATATATAATGAAATAATTAGACAAATCACCATAATGTAGAATCAGTGGGAGCCCTGAGCTTGTTTCCTACAACTAGACAGTCCCATCTGGGGGTGATAAGAGACAGAGAAAGATCATCAGGCATTAGATTCTCATAAAGAGCGTGCAACCTATATCCCTCGAATGTGCATTTCACAATAGGGTTCACACTCCTATGAGAATCCAATGCCACTGCTGATCTGACAGGAGGTGGAGCTCCAGTGGTAATGCAAGTGATGGGGAGTGGCTGTAAATACAGTTGAAACTTTGCTCACTCACCCACTGCTCATCTCCTACTGTGCAGGGGTTGGGGACCCCTGAGCTAGAGATTGGCAGGTAAAGGCACTGAGACACCAACACTGTATAGTGTTCTTCAGAAAGATATCAAGTTTTGACTGCGTAGTTTTCTTCCTTTTGTTACATATTTCCCTATAGCAAGCATGACTATCCTGTTTCTGCTGGTCGGCTCCTGTGAATCTCTTACAATTGACCATTTCTTCTAAAATCCATACACCACTTCTTATAGTAGCAAATACTTTGGCCAGTTTCTTTGCTGTTATCATTCTTGGTGCCTCAGGTAAAACTTCTCCTCCTTCTGCCTCAACTTCTTTACATTTTTTTTTCCAGTTCAGTTTTCCAGGTCATCATTGGAAAGCTCTCCAGCCTCAATGCCAACAAGCTCATAAATATCCTCTTCATCAATATCCAACTCTAACTGTTCCCAAGCAGTAATTTTTTTTTATTATTTCATCCGCAGCAGAATTTTTGTTAAAGCCTTTGAATGTGTTCACATATGTTTTCAAAACTGTCTTTCAAAAGCCATTTATTCATTGCTGTATGACTTCTTCCCATACTGCAGTGATATTGTGGACAGCATTTAGGATGTTAAAACCTTCCTAAAACTCAGAGTGTACAGCCAGATTCAGTCACTTCAACAGCCTGCACAAACGTTTGGCATAAGTAGTATGCTTTGAACACAGCTATTGTGCCTTGGTCCATTGGTTGAATCAGTGTGATTGTGTATGTGCGGTGGCAAGTACACAACTTTCACAGCAGGATGCATGTCCCCTGTATGCTGTGGATGCCCTGAAGTATTGTCTAAGATCAGAAGAATCTTGAATGAGATGTTGTTTTGCCTACAATATTCTCTTGCCTGTGGAATAAAACTGTTCAAAACCAGTCTTCAAACAATGCAGTTGTCACCCAGGCTTTCTTGTTATAGAGCTAATAAAGGGAAATGCATACTTGCTCACATTTGTGAATGCTCTGGGGTTCCCCATGGTAGATTAGGAAAGTCTTTTATATGAACCTTGCAATACTTCCATCCCAAAGCAGCATTACACAGTTCTTGAATGCCTTGATCCTGGCATTGTTTGGACTTTTGATGAGTGTATGTACTCTCCAGCATATGCTTCCAGAACAAGCTTGTTTTATTGACATTAAATATTTGTTCCAGCAAATATTTCTAATTCACAATTACCCTCTGCAGCCCTTCATGTTGCAATTGTTTTCATGTTGCTTATTTTGAGGCCAGTGCTTGTTTAGCTGCTAGAGAAAAAGAAAAATCTTGTGGCAGTTAGAAAATAATTTATCCTTTCAGTGTTGGGTGTGATATGGCACACCCAAGATTAAGAGCTTCAGCACCTTCAGTATTGGCACTTGCTGCCTCGCTACTGACCTTCACGTTATAAAAATTAAAGTGACTTATGAAGGATTGGGACTGCCCGTGACTTGCTATAAGCATTTTGTGTACATGAGGTCACTGAAACGCTCTTTTAGTGTATTGAAAAGACTTCTTGCATAAGTCTGGACCATTAGAAGAATAAGTGGTGTGGACTTCTGTACCTGGTCTTCTGTCCACATGGCAAGTAATTTTTTTTTTTATTATTGTACCTTAAGTTTTAGGGTACATGTGCACAATGTGCAGGTTTGTTACATATGTATCCATGTGCCATGTCGGTGTGCTGCACCCAGTAACTCGTCATTTAGCATTAGGTGTATCTCCTAATGCTATCCCTCCCCCCTCCCCCCACCTCACAACAGTCCCCAGAGTGTGATGTTCCCCTTCCTGTGTCCATGTGTTCTCGTTGTTCAATTCCCACCTACGAGTGAGAACATGTGGTGTTTGGTTTTTTGTCCTTGCGATAGTTTACTGAGAATGATGATTTCCAGTTTCATCCATGTCCCTACAAAGGACATGAACTCATCATTTTTTATGGCTGCATAGTATTCCATGGTGTTTATGTGCCACGTTTTCTTAATCCAGTCTATCGTTGTTGGACATTTGGGTTGGTTCCAAGTCTTTGCTATTGTGAATAGTGCCGCAATAAACATACGTGTGCATGTGTCTTTAGAGCAGCACGATTTATAGTCCTTTGGGTATATACCCAGTAATGGGATGGCTGGGTCAAATGGTATTTCTAGTTCTAGATCCCTGAGGAATTGCCACACTGACTTCCACAATGGTTGAACTAGTTTACAGTCCCACCAACAGTGTAAAAGTGTTCCTATTTCTCCACATCCTCTCCAGCACCTGTTTTTTCCTGACTTTTTAATTATGGCCATTCTAACTGGTGTGAGATGGTATCTCATTGTGGTTTTGATTTGCATTTCTCTGATGGCCAGTGATGATGAGCATTTTTTCATGAGTTTTTTGGCTGCATAAATGTCTTCTTTTGAGAGATGTCTGTTCCCTAACTCATTTTATGAGGCCAGCATCATCCTGATACCAAAGCCGGGCAGAGACATAACCAAAAAAGAGAATTTTAGACCAATATCCTTGATGAACATTGATGCAAAAATCCTCAGTAAAATACTGGCAAACCGAATCCAGCAGCACATCAAAAAGCTTATCCACCATGATCAAGTGGGCTTCATCCCTGGGATGCAAGGCTGGTTCAACATACGCAAATCAATAAATGTAATCCAGCATATAAACAGAACCAAAGACAAAAACCACATGATTATCTCAATAGATGCAGAAAAGGCCTTTGACAAAATTCAACAACCTTCATGCTAAAAACTCTCAATAAATTAGGTATTGATGGGACGTATCTCAAAATAATAAGAGCTATCTATGACAAACCCACAGCCAATATCATACTGAATGGGCAAAAACTGGAAGCATTCCCTTTGAAAACTGGCACAACACAGGGATGCCCTCTCTCACCACTCCTATTCAACATAGTGTTGGAAGTTCTGGCCAGGGCAATCAGGCAGGAGAAGGAAATAAAGGGTATTCAATTAGGAAAAGAGGAAGTCAAATTGTCCCTGTTTGCAGATGACATGATTGTATATCTAGAAAACCCCATTGTCTCAGCCCAAAATCTCCTTAAGCTGATAAGCAACTTCAGCAAAGTCTCAGGATACAAAATCAATGTACAAAAATCACAAGCATTCTTATACACCAATAACAAAAACAGAGAACCAAATCATGAGTGAACTACCATTCACAATTGCTTCAAAGAGAATAAAATACCCAGGAATCCAACTTACAAGGGACGTGAAGGACCTCTTCAAGGAGAACTGCAAACCACTGCTCAGTGAAATAAAAGAGGATACAAACAAATGGAAGAACATTCCATGCTCATGGGTTGGAAGAATTAATATCGTGAAAATGGCCATACTGCCCAAGGTAATTTATAGATTCAATGCCATCTCCATCAAGCTACCAATGACTTTCTTCACAGAATTGGAAAAAACTACTTTAAAGTTCATATGGAACCAAAAAAGAGCCCGCATTGCCAAGTCAATCCTAAGCCAAAAGAACAAAACTGGAGGCATCACGCTACCTGACTTCAAACTATACTACAAGGCTACAGTAACCAAAACAGCATGGTACTGGTACCAAAACAGAGACATAGATCAATGGAACAGAACAGAGCCCTCAGAAATAACGCCTCATATCTACAACTATCTGATCTTTGACAAACCTGACAAAAACAAGCAATGGGGAAAGGATTCCCTATTTAATAAATGGTGCTGGGAAAACTGGCTAGCCATATGTAGAAAGCTGAAACTGGATCCCTTCCTTACACCTTATACAAAGTAATTTTTTTATATCGTAAATCTGCTCAGCTCTTTTCTTCATGATGATGATGGATTTAACCAATGCTGACAATTTCACGCATTACTGATTTACTTCTTTTCCTTTAAGATGGTTGAGACAGTGGATTGTGAAAGTCCTAACTCCTCTTGCACTGGTCATTACTGGCTTGCTGCCTTTATGCCAGGCAATTATCTTGAGTTTCATCTCAAGAGTAATTGCCTTCCTTTCTTCTCACCAGAAGCAGGAGACATAGATGGGCATTTTGTAGACATGATGGGATGTGAAAACACTAAACACCATTTACTGCCGTGATCCTGTGGCTGACTGGGAGCTGCAGCTTGCTACAGCATCATGGAAGAGTAATGGTAGCACAGGAAAAGATCAAAATTCAAAATATGGTTTCTAGTGAATGCTTATCACTTTTGTGTCATGATAATGTAAAAAAGTCAAGTCAAAACATCATAAGTTGGGGACCATCTATAGTCTGTTTTATAAAACCTTTATAAAATTTATTTCTCTCCATTGACCTCGTTAATATTACAAGAATGTTACCTGAATTCCACTCACACCCATCTAACCTCTAACCAGATCAAGAAATAGAACAATCCTGGAATCCCATAAACTCCTCTTAGGCTGTGACCTGCTACTCCCTCTTCCCAGAGGCAACCACAGTCCTTGCTTCTCTTGCTTCAGATTAATTATGCTGGTTTATAAACTGTGTATTAGGTTATAATATGATATCCACTTATTATACCTAGTGTTTTTCCCTAATGACATGACTGTGTACTTTATTATGTGGTTGTATGTAACAAAGTTTAACTCATTTCCATGTCAGTATGTTCAATTCTTTGCCTTCCACTTTTAAACTTAACTTCTTCATAAAGCAACCTTTTCTGATTACCTGCTCCACCCTGAGTCATTCCAATTACGTGCTCATTCTCCACCCTGACTCATTACCACCTCCTGCTCTGCCATAACCATTTTTCCCACCAAACCACTTACCCTGTAACTCTCTTTAAATTAGCCAATTGGAATTAGTTTAGCCTGTGCAGTCTAACCCTAGCCAATAGGGGAAGGACACAGCAGCAGGGGCCATGTGTGTCAGGAATAAGACCCCCTTTTCCTCCCTTGTCCAGGTATGCACTCACCATTGCTCCATCTGTGAGGCCACACCCTTCTATAGAAGTAAACTGCCTTGCTGAGAAGAAAAAAAGAAAATTTTATATTTGAGTGCTATTTCTTTTGTGAAACCGAAACTTTATAACATGACAGAGTCTTGCTCTGTCACCAGATTGGAGTGCAGTGGCATGATCTTGGCTCACTGCAATGTCCACCTCCCGGGTTCAAGTGATTCTTCTGCCTCTGCCTCCCGAGTAAGTGGGATTACAGGTACCTGCCACCACATCCCACTAATTTTTGTATTTTAGTAGAGATGGGGTTTCACCATGTTGCCCATGCTGGTCTTCAGCTTCTGGGCTCGAGTGATCTGCCTGCCTCGGCCTCCCAAAGTGCTGGGATTACAGGTCTGAGCCACTGTGCTTGGCCTTCAGGGTTGTTTTAATCTGTGTTTCCATAAACATAATTAATGTTGAACATCTTTTCACATGCTTATTTACCGTCTGTATATATTCTTTAGTGAGGTGTGTCAATCAAGGAAAATGACCAAGGCAAGACTTAATCATTTTAGATTTATTTGCCAAAGTTAAGGACATGCATCCTGGAGACAAGTCTATGCCTTTTTCTGAAGATGATTTTGAGGGCCTCAAATTTAAAGAGGAAAGGGCAGGATATTGAGAAATATACAATTTTCATGTGAGGGCAGGTAAAGGAAAATGGTCATTCATGCCTTTGTCTGCCTCAGTGAATCTGCATTTTTACATAAAATAACATAGACAATAGGGCAGAGGAAACAATCAGATATGCATTTGTCTAAGGTGGGCAGAGGAATGACTTTGAGTTCTGCCCTGTGTCCCAGCACCTGTGAAGATAAGCTATCAATTTACATTGCCATGGTGAGTTTTAACAGAAACACTTTAGGGTAAAGATCTTGGGGACCACAAGGAATTTCCTTGTGTGCAAAATATTAGGGAGGCATATAGCTTTTCATCTTTGTAGCCATCTTGTTTAGGAACCAAAATGGGAAGCAGGTTTGCATGACCCGGTTTCCAGCTTGACTTTTCCCTTTGGCTTAGTGAATTTGTGAGCTGAATATTTACTTTCCTTTCACAGGTGTCTGTTGAGACATTTTACCTGTTTTAAGTTGGGCTGTTTGTTTCCTTACTGTTGTGTTTTAAGTCTTCTTTGGATATTCTTCATATAAGTCTTTTATCAGATACGTGGTTTTCAATATTTTATCCCAGTATCTTTTCATTCTCTTAACAATGTCTTCACAGAGTAAAAAGTTTTAATGTTAATGAATTCCAACTTATCAATTTTTCTTTTATAACAAAGTCAACTTTTCAATTTTGCTGTACTTTTTGCTATTGTATCGAAAACTCTGTGCACATAAAATATCATCCACAAAATATAAAATAAAATAAAAACTCATCACCAAATGTAAGGTCATGCAGATTTTCTCCATGTCTTCTTCTAGAAGCTTTCTAACTTTGCATTTTACATTTAGTTCTGTGATCCATTCTTGTTAATTAGAAGCTTTATTTCTTAAGCTCTTACATTTAGATCTAAAAACCTCATGGAATTGATTTTTTTTGTAGGGGTCAAAATTCTTTTTTTTCTCCATATGAATTTTAGTTGACACAGCACTATTTGTTGAAAAGATTGTCCATTACTCACTAGTCTGCAGTGTCACCTTTGTCATAAATAAAGTGTCCTTATTTGGCTCTATTTCTAGACTTTATTCTGGTCCATTGGTATATTTGTCTGCCCTTGCACCAAGGCCATACTGTCTTAATTAGTGCAGCTTTATAAGAAGCACTTACACTGGTTAGGGTAAATTCTCCAACTTTCTTCTTTTAAAGATTTGTCTTGGATATGTTTTTTTGACTATTTATATTTTCATATGAATTTGAGAACAAGCTTGAAATTTCCGTAAAGAAACTAGGAATCCTGGTTAAGATGGTATCAAATTTATAAATTGTGGATAGTACAATATTAAATTTTAATAATATTATAATTCTTTCCAGGCATGAACATGATATATTCTGCCATTTATTTGAGTCTTCTTTAATTCTCCTCAATAGTTTTTTTATAATTTTTTTTGGTTGCAGATTTCTTGAATATCTTTAATTAAATTTATATTTATGTATTGGAGTTTTTTCGTTACTCTCGAGAAAGGAAAATATCTTGAGGCCCCCAAAACACTAAGCTAAATGGAAAAGTCAAGCTGGGAACTGCTTAGGGCAAACTTGCCTCCCATTGTATTCAAAGTCATCCAAAGTCTGCCCAATGAAATAAATACCTATCTGATTGCCTCCTTTGGAGAGGCTAATCAGGAACTCAAAAGAATGCAACCATTTGTCTCTCATCTACCTATGACCTGGAAGCCCCCTCTCCACTTGGAGTTGTCCTGCCTTTCCAGGCTGAACCAATGTTCATCTTACATATTTTGATTGATCCCTCATGTCTCCCTAAAATGTATAAAACAAAACTGTGTTCAGACCACCTTGGGCACATGTTGGCAGGACCCCCCTGAGGCTGTGTCATGGGTATCAGTCCCTAACTCTGGCAAAATAAACTTTCTAAATTAACTGAGATTTGTCTCAGATTTTCAGGGTTCACACTATATATGTGTGTATGTGTGTGTGTGTGTGTGTGTAGAGATTTATATATGTATATTTAATTTATTTATTTTTATTTATTATTATTATTTTTTTGAGACAGAGTCTTGCTCTATTGCCCAGGCTGGAGTGCAGTGGCATGGTCTCGGCTCACTGCAAGCTCCACCTCCCAGGTTCACGCCATTCTACTGCCTCAGCCTGCTGAGTAGCTGGGACTACAGGTGCCTGCCACCACGCCCGGCTAACTTTTTTTTTTTTTTTGTATTTTTAGTAGAGACAGGGTTTCACTGTTGTTAGCCAGGATGGTCTTGATCTCGTGACCTCATGATCTGCCCACCTCGGCCTCCCAAAGTGCTGGGATTACAGGCATGAGCCACCGCACCTGGCCATATATATTTAATTTTTTATTCCTTATTCCTGGTGTATAGAAATACAATTGACTTTTTTAAAGTATCAATTTGTATCTAGTGATTAATTATAATAGTTCTCTGCATTTTTTCTTCGGCTACTGGGCTGAATATCTTCCAGGTGCCTCCCTAAATATGCATTAATGGTCTTCCACTCTTCTCTGCTCTAATGATTAATGATCAAAGGATCCAATGCCTTTTGCTCCCTGCTGAGCTTGGTCAATGGGAGCTTCATTGGAGAGAGTTGTTGGGGAGGGAGGAGAGTGCAGCCAGGGTATTTATTCCTGTTTCTACCCCTCTGGGATTGCCACTGGCTGGCTGTATCTTTCAACAGATGATCATAGCTCCTCTTAAAACAGCTGATTCCAGAGGGATCACTCTCCTAATTTCTAAAACTCCTTGTTCCCTTGGGCTTAGAGGTGATGAAAATTCTAGTGCCTGCTGGCCCTGGGTTTCTTCACTATTCCTTGTGATTCCACTACATTCTGCCTGCAATTTTCTAGTTGTCCTCTTGTAAGTAAATTCTATTTGAACTATCCCAATTTGCATATGCTATCTGTTACTGTTGAGATCCTAACTGAAACAGGTAGAGACTTCCAAAATAGTGGAGCTCATACTGCATGCATGGGAATAAAAATGTTCGTAAGTATCTTCTTAGGAGAGCCACAACTACCTCATTTCTACTTTTGTCCCTTAGTTCCCACCTCCTATTCTAGCAATGGGAGAAATGGCACCAAACATTGGCTGCTGGTTCAGAATATATTCCACATATGCATGATAGTCCTCATGCTTACAAGATACTGGAGGTAAGGACTTCAAGATGTGCGTTTTGAAGAGGTACAATTTAGTCCATTACAGAAGATAAAATCATGTATTTTCCATATTCTTAATTGATCTAATAAATGTTTGATATTATAATATCACTATATTGGGTGATTATAGTTTATGGATAAATGAAATAAAAGACAATGTGTAATGAGAGTAAAGAAGAGGGAAAGAAAAATCAAGAATGTTCTGTTTTAAGGTACCTATACAACCTGTGAAATGTTTGTAGTGAAAGTAGATGGATTAATTGTAAATGTGTACTACAAACTCTAAGATAACTACAAATTTTTTTGAAATAAATATATACTAAGAGAGAGAAAATGGAGGTATATAAAATGATAGGACCAGAGAATGCAGATAAAAAAGGAATTTTTTTTTTTTTTTTTTTTTTTTTTGAGACAGAGTGTTGCTCTTGTTGCCCAAGCTGGAGTGCAATGGCACGATCTCAGCTCACTGCAACCTCTGCCTCCTGGGTTCAAGTGACTTTTCTGCCTCAGCCTCCCAAGTACCTGGGACTACAGGTGCATGCCACCACACCCAGCTAATTTTTGTATTTTTAGTAGAGACAGGGTTTCACCATATTGATTAGGCTGGTCTTGAACTCCTGACCTCATGATCCACCTGCCTTAGCCTCCCAAAATGCTGGGATAACAAGCGTGAGCCAAGAGGAATATTTTAAAAAAAAAACAAAGAAAGGATAATGAATGGAAAGTTACAAATATGGTTTAAATTAATCCAACTATATCAATAATCACTTTGAACATGAATGGTGTAAATACACTAATTAAAAGACAGGCTTTTGACTCTAGAAGTGCAAACATAGGGTAAAATACACCAATTAAAAGACAATGCTTTTGACTCTAGAAGTGCAAACATAGGGTAAATTAGAGCTGACTTTTCTTTTTAACTTTTTATTTACACAGGATGATTTGTTTAAGTAATTTCTCTTTTTTTATTTCCATAAGTAGATAAAACACAGGACCCAACTATATATTGTCTAAAAGAAAGCCATCTTAAATGTAAAGGTACAAATAGGTTAAAATAAAAGGATGAAGAAAAATATACCATGATAACACTAATGAAAAGAAATCTGAAGTAGTTATAATAATTTAAATCAAAGCTGACTTCAGAGCAAGGGAAATTATGTGATGAAGAGAGGCTTTACATAATAATAAAGGGGCCAATTCTCTAAGAAGGTGTAATAATCCTTAATAAGTATATGCCTACCTGAAGCAAAAACTGATAGAAGTGTAAGGAATAATAGACAAATTAACAATTATCCCTGGGGACTTCAATACCCCTCTACTAGTAAATGACAGATCCAGCGGGCAGAACATCCTAACAGCATAGTCGATCAACTGTATTTAATTGACATTTATGGAATACTTCATCCAGCAATACCAGAATACACATTCTTCTCTAGCTCACATGGAATATCAACCAAGACAGACTACATTCTGAACCATAAAACATATTTTAACAAAGTTAAAATAATAGAAATCATATAAAATATGCTTTCAGACCACAGTGGAACTAAACTAGAAATCAGTAACAGAAAGATAGCTGAAAACTCCCCAAATATTTAAGACAACAGACTTCTAAATAATAAATGGGTCAAAGAAGTTCCAAGAATAATGTAAAAATATTTCAAACTAAATGAAAATTAAAAATGCAATTTATTAAAATTTGTGGGGTATAGCAAAAGCAGTATTTAGGGGAAAATTTATAGCATCAAGTGTGTATTAATCTGCTTGAACTGCCATAACAAAAGACCACAGATTGAGTGGCTAAAATAATATTTTTTTCTCTCTTAGTCCTAGAGGCTAGAAGTCCAAGATCAAGGTGTCATCAGGGTCTCTTTCTGGTGAGGCCTTGCTTCCAGTCTTATAGATGGCTGCCTTCTTGCTGTGTAATCACACGGTCTTTTTCCTGTGGTCTAATCTAATAGGACTGGTGTCCTTATAAGAATATCTTTATGACATCATTTAATCTTTATGGCCTTCTCATAGACCCTAACTCCAAATATGGTAACATTGGGAGTTAAGGCTTCAAAATATGAATTTGGGGAGGAACACAATTCAGTTCATAATGTAATACATATTAGAAAAAGGAGAAAGGTCTCAAATCAATAATCTAAAATTCCATTGTGGGAAACTAATAAAAGAAGAGTAATTCACATCCAAATAAGCAGAGGAAAAAAAATAAAATCACAGTGAAAATATAAAAAATACAGAAAAATAATTAAACCGAAAGAGTAGTAAATTAATAAACCACTATCCAGCCCAACCAAGAAAAACAAGAGAAGCCCCAAATTATTCATATTATAAACAAAAGAGCAGCCACCACTATTGATCTCATGGACACTGAAATAATAATAAAGAAATATTATGAACAATTTTGTGCCTACAAATTATATCTTAGATTAAATGGACCAATTTCTTAAAAGAAACAATCTATAAAAACTTATACAATAAGAAATACATGATATGAATATGTCTGTATCTATTGGAGACATTGAATCATTAATTAAGAATCTTCCGGCTGGGTGTGGTGGCTCATGCCTGTAATACCAACACTTTGGGAGGCCAAGGTGGGTGGATCATGAAGTCGGGAGATCGAGACCATCCTGGCTAACATGGTGAAACCCTGTCTCTGGTAAAAAAATACACACACACAAAAAAACTCAGCAGGGCATGGTGGCGGGTGCCTGTAGTCCCAGCTACTCCTGGCTAACATGGTGAAACCTTGTCTCTGGTAAAAAAATACCAAAAAAAAAAAAAAAATCAGCAGGGCATGGTGGCGGGTGCCTGTAGTCCCAGCTACTCAGGAGGCTGAGGCAGGAGAATGGTGTGAAACTGGGAGGTGGAACTTGCAGTGAGCCGAGGTCATGCCACTGTTCTCCTGCCTGGACAACAGAGCAGGACTCCGTCTCAAAGAATATTCCAAAACAGAAAGCATCAGGCCCATGTGGTTTTACTGTTAAATTTTATCATATATTTAAGGAGGAAATTATACCAATTTCTACGACTTGTTCCAGAAATTAGAAGCAGGGGGAACACTTTCTAACATTTTTTTCTGGAGCCAGATTACCAAAATGTCAAAACCAAAGACGTGACAAAGAAAAGCAAAACAAAAGAAAACTACAGACTAATATGTATCATGAACATAGATTCAAAAATCCACAAAGAATTTTAGGAAACAAAACTAAACAGTGTATAAAAAGAATTATACACCACAACCAAGAAGGATTTATTCCAGGTATGCAAGGCAAGTTCAATATTTGCAAGTCAATTAATGTAATCCATCACATTAACGGACTAAAGAAGAAAAATGATATGATTATATCAATTCATACAGAAAAAACATTTGAAAAAAATCCAACATTCAATCATAAAACTCTCAGCAAACTAGAAATAAAAGGGAATTTCTTCAACTTGATAAATAACATCTACAAAAGACCTACAGTTAATATAATATTTAATGGTGACAAACTAGAAACTTTCCCATTAAGATCAGGAACAAGGCAATAACATCCTGTCTGATCATTCCTATTCAACATTGTACTGGAATTTCTAGCTAATGTAATAAGACAAGAAAAGGAAATAAAACGTATATAGGTTGGGATGGAAGAAATAAAACTATCTTTGTTCACAGGATGACATGATTGTCTATGTAAACAAATCCAAAGGAATTCAAAACAACAATAAAAATTCCTGGAACTAATAACTGAATTCCACAGAATACAAGTTGCTTTTCTATATACTAGGAATGGACAAATGAAACTTGAAAGTAAAACACACACCCTTCAGAACCTAAAGAAGGAAGCAGATTTCAACTTGGAATGTAAATGAAATTAATCTGGCTAGGACTAATGAATCAGAAAGGGTAGAGAATGGTAATATCTATATTTTGAAACTTTAACTACTCTATGAGATCAAAAGAAGAGATATCTATTTTGCTCAAAATTTAAATTTTATGTGACACACAATCTGGTGTAACCTGTCTGGTAAATTTGTTTAGATAATCAAATTCAGGTTTTACTTGAGACCTAGAATAGCAGATAAAATCTTGGTATTCTGTGTAAGTTCTTGCAATACTCTGATGTATTTAATGGAATGTTGTGTATAAAATGAAAGAAATATTTGCAGAGGCCCTTGAGGGGCTGGGGAAGGAAACCATGAAACTGTATGCATTGGATCTAAATTGTACAGGAAAGACCCATCTTCAAGGTTCATAAGTTGGCCAGCTATTGTAATCACCCAACAGATTCTTTTTGCCCACTGTACAGAAAAGCCAATACATTGAGACTATGGTGTTGCAGTAGAGAAAGAGTTTAATTATCACAGTGTTAGCCAGGCAGGACGATGGGAGATGTTTCTGAAATCCACTTCCCTGAGAATTTAGAGGCTAGATTTTTTTCAAAGACAGTTTGGTGGGTAGAGGGCTAGTGAATAGGGAATACTGATTGGTTGGGTTAGATATGAAATCATAGGGGGTCGAAAACAGTCTTTGTGTACTGAGTTAGCTTCTGAATGGGGGCTACAGGACTGGTTGAGTCAGTTCCTTAGTGTGGGACATAGGTCTGAGTGATTCCAGGTAGAGTCAGTCAGTCATCAGAATGCAAAAACCTGAAAAATATTTCAAAGACCAATCTTTGGTTTTACAATAGTGATGTTATCTATAGGAGCAATTGGGGAAGTTACAAATCTTGTGGCTTCTGGCTACATGACTCCTGAGCAGTGATGAATCATAGAAAAGCAAGCTAGGGGACAATGGCTGGTTATCATTTAGCTACACCTACATCTTAGAAGAATTCAGGCTCTTCCAATAATCCTGACCTTCTGGCCTTTCATTAGTTTTACAAAGGTGGCTTTTTGTTCCTGAACAAGGAGAAGGTCAGTTTCAGGAAGGGGCTATTATCACTTATTTTGAGCTGGGACATCCAGCTTCTCTTGCCCCCAGACATTGGTTCCACAGCCTTTGAACTCTGGGACTTACATCTTTAGCCTCAGACTGAATTACAGCATAGACTTCCCTGGTGCTCCAGCTTTTAGACAGCATGTTATGGGACTTCTTGGCCTCAATAATAGCATGAGTCATTTTTCCTATTAAATCTCCATCTATATATATATGTGTGTGTGTGTATATATGTGTGTATACGTATATGTGTACACATATGTGTGTATACATATATGTGTACACATATGTGTGTATACATATATGTGTACACATATGTGTGTATACATATGTGTGTACACATATGTGTGTATACATATGTGTGTACACATGTGTGTATACATATGTGTGTATACATATGTGTGTATACATATGTGTGTGTATATATATATACATATATATATATATATATATACATATACATAATCTCCTATTGGTTCTGTTTCTCTAGAGACCCTGACTAATAGAATTGTCCAATTTATGGGAGATAAAAAGAGTCTCCATGAGATCAAAAGAAAAAGCAGTAAGACATTATTAACCCCATTGATTTTGAAGTTAGTGAAAATTACTCTTTTGGTTTTCACTAGATTTACCATCTGTTTTGGTAAGTTGCAAAGGAATTTGTTTTTGCCTTTGGCTGAACCTGAACTAATATCTAAGAAGAGATAGAGCAAGTTTATTCAAGCTATAAGCCACTACTCACACATGCATACACATATACATATAATATGAACGCATTAAACTTTTAAAATGCTTTAACTTTTTAGCCTTGGAAATAAAGAAGTAAATACAAGGGCAACAAGGGAGCTAAGCTATAAGGACACAAAGACATAAAAATGATACAATAGACTTTGGGGACTTGGGGGAAGGGTGAGATGGGGTGAGGGATAAAAGACTACACACTAGGTATAGTGCACCAAAATCTCAGCAATCACCACTAAAGAACTTATTCATGTAACCAAAAACAACCTGCTCCCCCAAAACTTATGAAATAAAAAAATGCAGTAATACAAGGGTAACTTTTTTTATGTTATGACTGTATACATATAGGCTAACAGTTCCTAATTGTCCATCTGTCCTTCTTTCCTTCTTCCTTCCTTCTTCCTTCTTTCCTTCCTTCTTCCTTTTTCTCCTTCCTTCCTTTCTAACTCAAGCTGCTTACAGCCTAGAGGTAGAGATTTACTCCAGTCAGAACAAACTGGGAAGTGTCAGGCAGTAGTATAGGTTTTTCTCTGTACTAGAGGGCTGTCAATAGTAACTATCCTTGGCACAGCACTACTGTGCCAGCTATGAATTTTGGTAAATATGCATAATTTGAAGATAAAAGTTAACTACAGTTTGAATTGTTTGCTCCATAGAGAAAAACATCATTTGTAATAGGTCTAAAATTATTCTTTTCTTTAAGAAAATAACTTACTGAATTCATTCAGCCATTCAAGGTGAACTAGACTGAGTGATGCTTAAAATGACATGTCATCCTACCACAGAAATTTTCAATTCTTTGAGAACCTCTGGAGAGAGGGCTGAGGGGCCCAGAATTAGAAGAAAGAAATCTTCAGAGACAAAGGAGGAGCCACAACAAATGATATGGGTAGCAGGAATTCATAGAAGGACATAGCCATGGAAGCTCTCTGGTAGGGGAGAGTGTCTAAGAATTTCTAGGAACAAGGACATCAGACATTCCATTTGAACTATCCTCCATGGCAGATCCTGTAGAGTATGTTACTCAATAGGCATTCCAACATTTTACTCTCTTCCTTCTCTTCCTCTACTGCAGAGTCTGGGAAGCTAAAGACTCTCGTGCTCCAGCAGATGCCTGCTGAGGATTTGGGAGAAAGTCTTTGCTTCCTAACTACAAAAGCTATTCCTGCTTTCTCTACTTCCTCTGTTCCTCATTCTTCCTTCCGAATGGAATTGCTGGAGCTATGTTTATCTTGTGACCACAAGGGAAAGACCAAAAGATGTCCACAAACTTTAGCCCTGCTATCACAGGAAATA
Source organism: Hylobates moloch (assembly GCF_009828535.3). NCBI lineage: Eukaryota > Metazoa > Chordata > Mammalia > Primates > Hylobatidae > Hylobates > Hylobates moloch. The sequence continues at coordinate 114,286,483 of NW_026652284.1, forward strand.
TGCAAAGGAAGCTCAAACTATTTGGAAACTATTTAAGGAATCTCACAAGTTATAGGTGATTTAGGGATATTCATGTACTGCTGCATTAAGGTGTTCCTGCTTAATTTTTGCTCTTAAATACAAAAATTTTGTCAGCAGTAATTGTAAATATAGATCATGATTTGCTTGACACGATGATCAAGAAAATGGTGTAAAATGGTACTTCATATGCATATTTCTAAAAATACACAACAATATTCACAAGCAGCTAATTGAAACAAATGAGCAAGGGATGATAATGGGAATATATTGCAAAATGCTCACTTTTATGTAAGCATTAAGTAAAAAGCATATACTGTCTTAATTAGTGAGCTTGTCTATTATTCTTAACAGCCATGCATGCACCATCTTAATTATTCCAACTCTGCCTTTTGCTATAAGGTTTTAAGTTTCTCAGCCATAAAATTTTCTACTATGGGTTCCTTTAGGAACTTGAATCTTCAGAGGAAATGCTAAGTCTATGTCCCCAGGAGACTGATGTGGACTTGAGATAAGAGATAGTCAGAAGGGGTCAAATGAAAGCCAGGCTGTAAGGAAAATAGCCTTGTGAGCCCCCCTTTGTGACTGTTTCCACCTTCATCATGCAGCTTGTTCTGCCAGTCAGAGGGTAGCAAGGGAATCAAGAATGACATTTATCCAAACAGGATGAGCAAGTGAAGACCCGGTGACCCTGGAAGGCACACAGTGCAAAAAGCATGTGCCAGTCCCTCAGTTCATAGGCAGCCCATCTCCCATAGAGACTGTCAAAATATTACCAGTTTCTAGGTGTCTCATGAAAATATTGAAAGCTGTACTTTATCATCCCTGCCCCCACCTTGACCCTCTCCCTGCTCATTGGTCCTGGCTGCCAGGTGTTGCTTTGAATTCTAGCTAGGGTAACCAACTTCTCTACAGCTGCCTGAGACTTTTCTGGATTTTGCACCAAAAATCCCGCATCTTAAGGAAATCCTCTGTCGAAGTCAAATTGGGAAGCTGGTCCTCTTGGTCCTGGAAAAGCTGCAGGTGCATGAAGACTCTGCTGGTGACACAAAGCTTAGCCTCAGGATTGTCTTGAAAACATCATGCTAAGATATGGGCAGCATTGCATGATATCCAGGCTCAGGTCTCTGGAGCTTTCCTGGAATCTGGCAGAATGGACAGCTACAGTTGACTTTCTTATTGCCAAAAGCCAATTTTATAATAAGTAATAAGGCTTATTATAATAAAACTGATTTAATATAACATTACAACAAAAGCTTATTATAAATGTTTTCTTACAAAAACTCAAAGACGAAAGTAACCAAAAAAGTATTGAGTTAGCTAGAGAAGATATAATTTTAAAAGTGCTTAAAGATGATATCATAAAGTATTATAGCAATTTTTTTCTAAAGGAAAGATATATCTTTGGAAACACAAAAGGCAAGATTGAAGGTGAGGTTTATATGTTTCAGCAGAAACTTAAATAAGTGAATGAACTTTGTCAAGAAAATGAAGGGGACTTGCAGGAAAGTAAGTCTAGACCAAAGAGATAGTTCAGAGAATGCAGAGAAATTTGTCAAGTAGATAAAAGCATGAGTCTTGCCTCTGAAGAGCCAGAGAGCTTCAGGGAAAAAAAGCTACAGGTCTAAGGGAAGAAATGGAAAGATTCTTTGAATCTTTCAAATGTCAGCTGATTATACTTGATATCAAAACTTCTAATAAGTGGTTGACAGTTAAGGCTGGTAAGACTGGTCAAAGAAACCCCAGTGAATTTAGAAAAGAAAATACACATCACAGATAAAATTTCCCTGAAGCAGATATTAAATTTGAACCTTTACAGATGATCTTCAAGACTTTCGTATTTCAAGATCAGCATTTGGCAGAGGCTTATGGGAATAAGGGAATCCTATGGGCTATCAGATCACTGAGGCTTCAGGTATGTTCAGCTGGGATGGCTCAGGGAACTTGTGTCTAAGGTATATGTTGTGGACCAGAAGCTACTTCCATAGTATTCAGATCTCAGGATGAAAATTCCTCCACCAAGGCAGCCACATCCTAGAACAACTCTTCTTCCTCAAGCAAAAAAAGCAGAGTTTACCCTCTTGTTCCCAACTTTGGTTATCTCTTTCAGACCAACAGGGTACCGATGTTTCTATATGCTTCTTTTTAATGAGGCAAATGGCCCAAGATCCTCAGAAATGATGTTAATGGGCTAGGCACAGTGGCTCATACTTGTAATCCTAGAACTTTAGGAGGCTGAGGCAGGAGGATTGCTTGAGCCCAGGAGTTGGAGACCAGCCTGGACAACATAGGGAGACCTTGTCTCTATGAAAAATAAACAAAATTAGCCAGGTGTGGTTGTACACACCTGTAGTCCTGGCTACTCAGGAGGCTGAGGTGGGAGGATCACTTGAGCCTGGGAGGTCAAGGCTGCAGTGAGGAGAGATTGCGCCACTACCCTCCAGCCTGGGCGACAGTGCAAGACCCTATCCAAAAAAATGAGGCCAATAATACCTTTGATATCTTAGGTTCTCTTGATATGTCTCTCACACTTGAGAGTGGTGCAGCTGATCCAGGCTTCGTTCCCCCACCTCATGAGCCAGTAGGAGGGACCAGGAAATCAGGCCCTGAGGACGGTTCTAGGAGAAGGACATCCTTTCCTTCCCTCTTCCCTAGAAGCTCATCTGAAGTCTTGATATTAGTTTGCTTTGGCTGCCATAATAAAATATCACAGATTTGGTGACTTAAGCAATATAAATTTATCTTCTCACAGTTCTGGAGGCTGAAAGCTTAAATATCAACATGTTAGCAGGGTTGGTTTATGGTGAGGCCTCTCTTCCTGACCTGCAGACAGCTACCTTCTCTCTACGTTCTCACATGACCTCTTCTGTGTGTATGGGGTGGGAGTGGGGGCGGGAGAGTAAGAGAGAGAGATGTCGCTTTCCTTTTTATTTTCTCATAAGGATACCAGTCCTGTTGGATGGAGCCCCACCCTCCCACCCTAAGACCTCAGTTCATCTTACCTCCTAAAAGACCCTATCTCCAAATGCAGTCACATATGCAAATTTTAGGGTAAGGGGACAAAATGCAGTCTATAACAGCCTCCATAGATTACTTTCTGCAGTCCAGCAGCCTTCCCTGAACCTCCCTATTTTCTAATAGCACTGAGGACCCTCTAGTCACAAGGGAGTTTCCTTGTCATTCTTGTCCAAACACTGCATGTCCCCACATCCTGAGAGAAGAAGTGAATGTTCAGCAGGGCTGAGTCCATCCTCCAGGATACCTCCTTCTGAAGGTCTATAACCAGATAAATACTAAAGTCATTTTGAATTGCCTTCCCTTTAGTTAAACTACTGGTGTTTAAGAAATTGCACAAGTATTCAAATTGTACCTTGATAATATTATAATTCAGAGTTATATTTTATAAATAGAGATTATATTATAAAGAATCCTACAAATTATTTTCATTTTGTAATTCTCTAGGTAGTATATGTATTGCATTTGTGTTGCATTTTGATATCATTAACCAGTCCTTTATAACATAAAATACTCTACCAGGCATTTTGCATGAGCACTTCAGCAATGAGACATATTTAAAATTTTAAATGCCACATTGGGTTGCCAAGAGTTGTATTTATACTGTTAAAAGGCAATTGTGGAAGGAGTTTAAAGTTTACCTAAATAAATTTGCATTGGCTAAAAGGAATCAGTTCAATATATGAAAATCAATCAATGTAATACACCACATTAACAAAATGAATACAATAATACATGATCATTTCAGTTGATGCAGAAAAAGCATTTCATAATGCTCTTAATACAATTCAACATTCATGATAAAAGTACTTAACAAAACTAGGATTAGAAGAAACTACTTCAACATAATAAAAGCCATATATTAAAGAAATACCACACAGTTAATATCATACTTAATGGTGAAAGATTGAAAGATATTCTTGTAAGATGTGGAATAAGGCAAGGGTATCTTCTCTGGCAACTTACATTCAACGTAGTATTAGAAAACCTTGCAGAGCAATTAGGTAATAAAATAAAATAAAATAATTAAAAATGAAAAGGAAGAAGTAAAATTCTCTTTATTCTCCGATGGCATTATCTGTAGAAAACCCTAAACATTACACACACACACACACACACACACATACACGTTAGAATCAATAAACAACTTAGGCAAAGTTGCAGAATGTCAATTTAACACACACAAATAAGTTATTTTCTGTACACTAGGAATGTGTAGCATATACAAAAAAAATTAAAAACAGTTCTATTAAAATAGCATCAAAAAGAATAAATATTTTGGAACAAACTTAATCAGAGAGATAAAAGATTTGTACACTGAAAACTACAAAGCATTGCTGAAAGAAATTCAAGAAGATATAAATCAATAGAAATATATTCTGTGTTCATGGATTGAAAGATTTGATATTATTGTGATGCCAATGCTATCCAAAGTGATCTACAGGATCAATGCAATTTCTATCAAAATCCCAGTGGCATTTCTTTTGCAGAAATAGAAAAATCTATTTTGGGAAAAAAAAGAGGCTGGGCTCAGTGGCTCACACCTGTAATTCCAGCACTTTGTGAGACCAAGGCGGGTGAATCACTTGAGGTCAGGAGTTCAAGACCAGCCTGGCAAATATAGTGAAACTCCATCTCTAATAAAAAAAACAAAAATTACTCAGGTGTGATGGTGTGTGCCTGTAATCTTAGCTATTCGGGAGGCTGAGGTAGGGGAATCACTTGAGCCCAGGAGGTGGAGGCTGGAGTGAGTTGAGATCATGCCACTGCACTCCAGCCTGAGAGACTGAGTGAGACTCTGTCTCAACAAGAAAAAAAAGAAAAAAGAAAAAAAAATTGATAGTTTTACACTTCCTGATTTCAAAACTTAACTACAAAGCCATGGTAATCAAAACAATGTTGTATTGGCATAAAAAACAGATACATAGAACAATGGAATAGAATAGGGACTTCATAAATAAACCATTGCATATATGGTCCAGTAATTTTTGAAAGTGGTTCAAAGATTACTTAATGAGGAAAGAACAGTCTTTTCAACAAATGGTGTTAGTAAAACTGAGTATACGCATGGAAAAGAAAAAAGTTGGGCCTTTACCTTATACTATATTCAAAAATTAACTCAAAATAGCCCAAAATATAAAAGCTAAAACTCTAAAATTGTTAGAAGTAAACATAGGGGAATAATTTCATGACACTGGATTTGGCAAACCTGTCTTGAATAAGACACCAAAAGCATGGGCAACATTTTAAAGAAATATAATTTTGCCTACATTAAAATTAAAAACCTTTGTGAATCAAAGAATACTATCAAAGGGAGAAGGCAACCCATAAAATAAGAGAAGACATCTGAATACCATGTTCATTGCAAGGGATTAATATCCAGAGTATATAAAGAACACCTACAACTCAACAACAACAAAAAACCAACAGCCCAATTTAAAAAGGGGCAAAGGACTTGAACAGACATTTTTCCAAAGAAGATACATTAATGGCCAATAAGCATATCAAATTCTGCTCAACATCCTTAATCACTGGGAAAATGCAAATCAAAACTACAATGAGATATCACTTTATAGCCATTAGTATGATTATTACAAAAAAATCAGAAAATAACAAGTGTTGGTGGGGATAGGGAAAAAAATGCAACCATTATGTTCGGTTGGTGGGAGTGTAAAATAGAGAAGTATCTAAGGAAAACAGTATGGTGATTCTTCAAAAAATTATAAACAAAATTACCATATGATTCACCAATTCCACTTGAAGAACTGAAGCAGGAAATTGAACTGATATTTGTACATTCATGTTCATGGCAGCAATAATTACAATAACCAAAAAGTGAAAGCAACCCAAGTGCTCACCCACAAATGAGCTCATCCACTCATCCACAGATGAGTGGATAAACAAAATGTGATATACACATATCATGGGATATTATTCAGCCTTGGAAAAGGAAGGAAATTCTCACATATGCTATAACATAGATGGACCTTCTGAACATTCTGCTAAGAGAAACAAGCCAGCTACAAAAGGACAAATACTGTATGATTACAATTATGTGTTTTACCTACAGCAGTCAAATCCACAGAAACTGAAAGTAAAATGGTGGTAGTGCAGGGCTGAGAGAAGGGTAGAATAGAGAGATATCATTTAATGTGTTGAAGTTTCTGTCTGAGAAGATGACAAAAGTTCTGGAGATGGATGATGGTGGTTTTTGCACCACAATGTAAATGTATTTAATACCACTGAACTGCGCACTTAAAAATGGTTAAGATGATTCAGAAGATAATTCATTATATATATTTTACTCTCACAAAAAGTCATAAGCATCAACATGGTCCCTCTCACAAAGTTGCCTGACCACCTCTTTTTTCTTTCTCCAGAAAAAAGAAACCATTGTCTCTTATCTTAATTTGAAGGTTGTAAAGATTTTCCAACAATCAGTTGATCTACTTTTAAAGTTTAAGATAATTAGAATTCTCAAAAAAGAGTTTTGTCGTCTTTGTCCATTACTTTAGATGCCAACTCCCTTTATGATCCTTTAAGTATGCATTAATATGAAAATTAGGCATAGCTCCTTCACATGTTTTCATTGCTGGATTCAGAGTGTGAAGGTGAAGTGGATATAATCAAACCTGCTCAGATTCCCACTGCTACTTAAGGTCTGGGTTGATTGCAGACTTTGAATGCAGCCCTGCTCAGTGACATAAGGTGACAGGAGAGCATGAGCTGCAGGGAAAATGAGCTCACCTTGAATTTGTGACTATGGCTGCTTTTCATCATGATTAATGGTCACTGGTCCTTGCTCACATCAATCTAGGCTGGTTCCCCCACACAGAAGAAAGTCAGCCTCAACATTCCCAGGTGTTAAATCTGGTCTTGACAGCTGCTGCAAAGGCTGAACTGGCCAGGAGAGGTCCCATTACCTGCTGTGCAACACCTCATGGTGCTTCCAGCCAACAGGTGAGCAGGCACAGTGACTGGCTAGCTGCAGCCGAGATGAGGCTGGGCAGTCCCAGGGCGGAGGTGAATTACCTGGCAGAGTGGTGGAGGGCCAGGCAGAAACTTCAGGAGCCCGGGACAAAACCTCACACACTCCTTACTTTGAAAACAGTGATGAGTTATTTAGTCTCCTAAATTTTGTCTCATTTGTAAAATGGGAAGAAGACTTGCCTGGCAGGTTTGTTTTCAGGATTGAATGTGACAATCTACATCTCTTGTCTGGTCCCGCAGTCAGTACCTGATAGTTCAATTTTCCCTCACTCTCATTGCTCTTATTCAACATGATGTTCCGAATAGAGCAATTTGATTCATGTCTTGGTGCTTTTATATGAGCTGCTCCATGTGCCTGGAATGTCCTCCCATTGCTTTGCAAACTACTATTAATCCTTCAATATGCAACTCAGATGTCATTTCCTTCCCTGTTACAAAGGCTGCTGTCGCCCTTCCTTTTATGGAGACAAGTGGTGCCAAATGCCACATAGCTTTCCCTCTCCTCCACTTCTGTGTCCTGGTCATAATTCTATTTTTGGGCTCTCTCTGTTCAATTATTGTTTCCTGTGCCTCTGTCCCCTGCACTCATCATTGCTCTATCCTAAAGGGTCACCAAACATTTTTGTATGAGGCCTGATTGTAAATACTTTAGGCTTTGCAGGTCTGTGGTCTCCTCTGCAACTATACAATTGTGCTATTGCACTGCAAAAGCAGCCATAGACAACTTGTAAATGAATGAGTGTGGCTGTGTTTCCAATAAAACTGTATTGATAAAAATAGGCAAAGAGTCAGATTTGCCCACTGGCCATAATTTTCAGCTCCTGCTTTACCCCATCCAGGTGGCGTGGAGCTTGGCATAACAAACATTAGAAAAATGGTATCTGTCCCAAATTCTGGGCTTGCATTAGTCCATTTTCACACTGCTATAAAGAACTCCCTGAGACTGGGTAATTTATACAGGAAAGAGGTTTAATTGACTCACAGTTCAGCATGGCTTGGAAGGCCTCAGGAAACTTACAATCATGGTGGAAGGTAAAGGGGAAGCAAGCCATCTTCTTCACAAGACAACAGGAGGGAGAGTGAATGCAGGAGGAACTACCACTTATAAAACCATCAGATCTCATGAGAACTCACTGACTATCATGAGAACAGCATGGGGGAAACCACCCCCATGAACCAATTATCTTCACCTGGTCTCTTTCTTGACACATGGGGATTTTGGGGGTTATAATTCAAGATGAGATTTGGGTGGGGACACAAAGCCTAACCATATCAAGGATCAAGCCTGACCCTGAAATGTCCTCTTCCATCCAGGTGCTCTGTTCTTATCTGTGATGGACCCACTGGATGCACGCACACACAAAAAATATCCAATGTGATCCATTGCATGTGCCTTTTGCTCCAGAGGCCAAAAATGCAAGGACATGTAATGATGTGAAAAGGTTCTCTTCATAGAATCAGAAGGCCTGGGGTGAATTCCTACTTTGGGCACTTGTGTGTAGTCTCAGGCTGGCCATGTCACTCTTTTGAGACTTTATCTACAAAATGGGTTTCTTATCTTTACAAAATGCATTGAGTGCCTCCACCAGAGACTGTAGTGAAAATTAAAATCATATCACATGTGATGCTGCTTTGTAAGCTGACCTCCTAGTCAAATGTATTATGTAATTAATATCATCATCATCATTATTATTTAGACTCAGGCCGTAGCTTTCTTCCACACTCCACACCCTAGGCTACTAGGAGAGGTATGCATTCATTCATTTCTTCATTCACTTATTTAATTACAAATTCAAGACTGGAAAGTTGTCAAAAAAGGAAAGAAACTATCCTAAAGGGTCAGTACAGACTCAAAGAACATTCCAAGCACATCTAATTGAGGTTTTATTGCCTAGTTCTACTTTTATGTGTTCTGGTAATTTGGCTGTAGAACAGGGGTCTAAGATAAGAGAAACCTAAGTGCTTGCCTGGATTTTTAGACCGTGAGAAGCAGTAAGTCATGCATTGTTATGGAGCCTCATTTAAAGGGTGGTTGGTATGTCAGATATTGTTTCTATTCCCCCAAAGTCTATTCTCCTGTTCTCCCTAAGTTACAGACACATTACCTGTCCCTTGCAGGAAGATGTGGCCATGAGACTGAGTTATAGCTAGTGGAGTGTAAACAGAAGTAGAATGCAACATGGTAACTTGACCCTTAGGAAAAACACACACACACACAAACAAACAAACAAAAACCCTCTCAAACACATTTCTTGCTTTTCCACTTCTCTAAGGCCTGAAAGGATAGGGATGAGAGCAATCCTGGAAGCCACATGTTAACAACAGCAGTCTGGGTCCCTTAATGACCTAGTGGAGCAGAGCTGCTCCTGACTTGGAACCTTCAATCTGGACAGATGACTGGGCTAAATATAACTACTTGCTGTTCATATTGTATTGTCAGCCACTAAATTTTAAATTCTATATATTGCAGTATTTTCTTACTAAAAATTATATAGGTATATCTATCTTTTTTACTTACCTCCTTAATGTCTTCCTTTCCATCTGTCTTCCTGCTTCCTCTTCTTTGCTAAAATGCACAAATCCATAACCCTCAAGGTAAGAAGTGCTTTGGTTTCAAAACTTTTCAAATTTTACAAAGTTAAGGTGATATACAAGGGCTGATCCATGGTGAGGCTTGAGGCTTAATTCTTATGTAATTTTGGAAGATTCTTCAAGTAAAATATTACAAATTTTTGAATACAAAATTATGTACAAAAGCCTTGAAGCCTAAGCTTCATCAGCTAAACAATAGATACCTCACTGGTGGTGTAGCCACACTATACATAGTCATGTAATATTACTGGCAAGTTTTGGTTGAACTTCCTAATCAAATGTATTAATATTTATTCACAAAACATGAATATTCTACTTGGGATCAATAAAGACTGGGCCAGGAGTGGTGGCCCACACCTATAATTTCAGCACTTGGGGAGGTCAAGGCGGGAGGATCTCTTGAGGTCAAGACCAGCCTGGCCAACATGATGAAACCCCATCTCTACCAAAAAATACAAAAATTAGTGAGGTGTAGTGGTGTGCACCTGTAATCCCAGCTCTTCAGGGGGCTGAGGCAGGAGAATTGCTTGAACCTGGGAGGCAGAGGTTTCAGTGAGCCAAGATCATGCCACTGCACTCCAGCCTAGGCAGCAGAGTGAGATGCCATCTCAAAGAATAAAAAATAAAAAAATAAAGACTGTACATAGTCTCTCAGTGATTTAGGTCATAGTTTTCCTCTCAAATAGTTAAAGTCAGGTTTGGTCTTGCTGTCAAATTAATTTTTAAAAATATAGCTTTGGAACTTTTTGGATTTGGGAATTGTAAATATAGATTTATGTAACAAATCATCTGTTCTTAGCAGATAATGTGAGGGGAGGAGGATACCTTCTATACAATCTAAACCCTTCCCTTCAAGTAGTCTACAATCTCATTAATAAATAGAGCATGAAGAAACTTAGCTACAATGCGATTACTTCCACAAGAGTAGCTCACAAAGGGAATGAATGTAAGCTTTGTGCAGCCCATAAGAGCTTCCTGTTAATGAGCACTAAGTTCTTAGGCAAACAGGGATCCCAGAGTGTCTGCTCCCAGCCACTGTGAGGTTAACTGATGTTCACCTAGAGGACATGGCAGGTTCAGGTGTCCCAAACAGTGAGGCAGTTAGAAGTAAATTGAACTTTAAAGTAATTTTTTCCAATTCTGTGAAGAAAGTCATTGGTAGCTTGATGGGGATGGCATTGAATCTATAAATTACTTTGGGCAGTATGGCCATTTTCACGATATTGATTCTTCCAACCCATGAGCATGGAATGTTCTTCCATTTGTTTGTATCCTCTTTGATTTCATTGAGCAGTGGTTTGTAGTTCTCCTTGAAGAGGTCCTTCACATCCCTTGTAAGTTGGATTCCTAGGTATTTTATTCTCTTTGAAGCAATTGTGAATGGGAGTTCACTTATGATTTGGCTCTCTGTTTGTCTGTGATTGGTGTACAAGAATGCTTGTGATTTTTGTACATTGATTTTGTATCCTGAGACTTTGCTGAAGTTGCTAATCAGCTTAAGGAGATTTTGGGCTGAGACAATGGGATTTTCTAGATATACAATCATGTCATCTGCAAACAGGGACAGTTTGACTTCCTCTTTTCCTAATTGAATACTCTTTATTTCCTTCTCCTGCCTGATTGCTCTGGCCAGAACTTCCAGCACTATGTTGAATAGGAGCGGTGAGAGAGAGCATCCCTGTCTTGTGCCAGTTTTCAGAGGGAATGCTTCCAGTTTTTGCCCATTCAGTATGATATTGGCTGTGGGTTTGTCGTATATAGCTCTTATTATTTTGAGATACGTCCCATCAATACCTAATTTATTGAGAGTTTTTAGCATGAAGGGTTGTTGAATTTTGTCAAAAGCCTTTTCTGCATCTATTGAGATAATCATGTGGTTTTTGTCTTTGGTTCTGTTTATATGCTGGATTACATTTATTGATTTGCGTATGTTGAACCAGCCTTGCATCCCAGGGATGAAGCCCACTTGATCAAAAGTTCATATGGAACCAAAAAAGAGCCCGCATTGCCAAGTCAATCCTAAGCCAAAAGAACAAAGCTGGAGGCATCATGCTACCTGACTTCAAACTATACTACAAGGCTACAGTAACCAAAACAGCATGGTACTGGTACCACAACAGAGATATAGATCAATGGAACAGAACAGAGCCCTCAGAAATGATGCCGCATATCTACAACTACTTGATCTTTGACAAACCTGACAAAAACAAGAAATGGGGAAAGGATTCCCTATTTAATAAATGGTGCTGGGAAAACTGGCTAGCCATATGTAGAAAGCTGAAACTGGATCCCTTCCTTACACCTTATACAAAAATTAATTCAAGATGGATTAAAGACTTAAATGTTAGACCTAAAACCATTAAAATCCTACAAGAAAACCTAGGCAATACCATTCAGGCCATAGGCGTGGGCAAGGACTTCATGTCTAAAACACCAAAAGCAATGGCAACAAAAGCCAAAATTGACAAATGGGATCTCATTAAACTAAAGAGCTTCTGCACAGCAAAAGAAACTTCCATCAGAGTGAACAGGCAACCTACAGAATGGGAGAAAATTTTTGCAACCTACTCATCTGACAAAGGGCTAATATCCAGAATTTACAATGAACTCAAACAAATTTACAAGAAAAAAACAAACAACCCCATCAAAAAGTGGGCAAAGGACATGAACAGACACTTCTCAAAAGAAGACATTTATGCAGCCAGAAAACACATGAAGAAATGCTCATCATCACTGGCCATCAGAGAAATGCAAATCAAAACCACAGTGAGATACCATCTCACACCAGTTAGAATGGCCATCATTAAAAAATCAGGAAACAACAGGTGCTGGAGAGGATGTGGAGAAATAGGAACACTTTTACACTGTTGGTGGGACTGGTGGGACTGTAAACTAGTTCAACCATTGTGGAAGTCAGTGTGGCGATTCCTCAGGGATCTGGAACTAGAAATACCATTTGACCCAGCCATCCCATTACTGGGTATATACCCAAAGGAGTATAAATCATGCTGCTATAAAGACACATGCACACGTATGTTTATTGCGGCACTATTCACAATAGCAAAGACTTGGAACCAACCCAAATGTCCAACAACAATAGACTGGATTAAGAAAATGTGGCACATATACACCATGGAATACTATGCAGCCATAAAAAACGATGAGTCCGTGTCCTTTGTAGGGACATGGATGAAACTGGAAAACATCATTCTCAGTAAACTATCGCAAGGACAAAAAACCAAACACCGCATGTTCTCACTCATATGTGGGAATTGAACAATGAGAACTCATGGACACAGGAAGGGGAACATCACACTCCGGGGACTGTTGTGGG